>NW_027351445.1:0-431 GCF_012295235.1 Primulina huaijiensis
ACCTTTATTTGATTCAATAAAGAAGTTTATTATTGTAAATTTATCAGATCAATATTTTTATAAAAATATTAATTAACTTTTCGTATGTTCGTAAAACTTTTTTTATAATCCAATAAACACCATTTTACCACTTAATATTTCATATTCCACATTTTTTTTCAATTTTTTTTTCTCTCGTGCTATTTAAATTTTAAAAATAAATAACTTTCATTAAATTTTATTTTTTAAACAAACTACTCAATTCTCTATTTTTTATATGAAACACACATATATATCGAGTGTGCCACAAATTTATTATGGCAATTAAATTTGGCACTCTGGTGAATTTTTTTATATATAATTCCAAAAATATCATTCCACTACTCAAATTTATAATATATTTTCCTTACACTTTCAATTTCAAAATTTACAAACTTTCATTTTAAAATTTC
>NW_027351446.1:0-431 GCF_012295235.1 Primulina huaijiensis
ATATAAGAGTAATTATTACACATAAAATCAATTTAAGCTCATTTTCTTTCTTTTAAAGTATTCTCTCATGGCACCAAATAATTATTTGGGTTTGTTATGCATAAAGTTTTACGGTTTGGCCCATTGACACCCACATTAGTGCAATTCTCTTTATGTTCACAATTAGCTTTGTATATGGCTTTGCACAACACATCACAATTATAAGAAATAAAAGTCTTGTCTTGGGTAACAAATATAACATTTGACCTGAAGATCAAGAAACATTTGAACTAAAAGATTAATATTTCACTATCATTCAGTTCAGTTGGGTTAAGCGTGTATGAATGAGAGTAGTAATGAGATGGATAAACTCTTAGGAAGTTCTCGTGCGTATTGTTGACATTCTGTCGCTTATTTTAAATGTCATTAAAGATATACTTTTGTGTTAAAAA
>NW_027351447.1:0-431 GCF_012295235.1 Primulina huaijiensis
TAATCATGCAACATATACTAATTCCCTTTTTGAACAAATTTAAGCATTTACAAAATTTAACCTCAAAAATCTTTTAAACATGTAACATAAACTTATAAATCATGTAAAGATGAAGGTGTCATCATAAAAATCATGTAAAGAAATTAAACTTACAGATTTGAGGCTTGATGACTGAGCTTTCCGGAACTGGTGGCGGCACAACCCTTTGCAAGAGCATTGCTCTGATAACAACTGAAACGTCAACTACTCGTTTTTCTTTACAATTTACTAGAAATTTTTTTTTCTTTGTAATTCATTCGGCCGAAACACTAAGAAATTTACAATATGAACATTTTGCACCATTTAAAAATAAATCAATTAACTATTATTTGAAAATCTAAAATGAGAGTAATTCGAAACATAAAATCGTAAATCGTCAACCAAACCTAACT
>NW_027351448.1:0-431 GCF_012295235.1 Primulina huaijiensis
CACTATGAGTTTATGGTGATGCCCTTCGGTTTGACGAACGTGCCAGCTATCTTCATGAATCTCATGAATCGCTTGTTTCAGCCGTATTTGGATCAGTTCGTCATAGTTTTCATATAAGAAATCCTGATATTTTCGAAGAGCATAGAGGAGCACGTCAGCATTTGAAGACCGTACTGCAGACTTTACAGGACAGACAGTTATATGCAAAGTTCAGTAAGTGCGATTTCTGGATAGACAGAGTGGCATTCTTGGGCTACATCATATCCCGAGATGGAGTGGAGTTTGATCCCAGTAAGGTGGAAGCAGTCCGAGATTGGCCAGCACCTAAGAGTGTGACAGAGATCCGCACTTTATTGGGATTGGCTGGATATTACCAGAAGTTCATTCAGGGCTTCTCTTCTATTGCGGTACCTATGACCGCCTTGACGAAG
>NW_027351449.1:0-431 GCF_012295235.1 Primulina huaijiensis
CAATTGCTTCAATAACAAACTAATTTATTTTACCTAAAGTTTTCATTTCGCTCAAAATCAACACTAGATAAAATGGAACATGAACTAAAGTGCCAGGTTTGTTGAAACTCATTATAACCTACAAATTAATTAATCCAATTTCACAGTAAAATTATATTTGTTTTATCACTTTTTCCGCATATTTTGTAAATTTACAGGTTGTGTTTAGATGAGATGGATTGGATTTGAATATATAACAAGATTTCAAATCAAATTAATTATTTTATGTCGATCTGGTCCATAAAATTAATATTTTTGATATAAAAAAATAATATTTTTCATGAGTCGGATGATAGGAGTTTCGTCTCACAAAATTAACATATGATACTGTTTCATATGAGTTTTTATTTTATTCAAAATATATATTTTTGAAACTTTAGTTTTATGATTTT
>NW_027351450.1:0-431 GCF_012295235.1 Primulina huaijiensis
AGTAGAAATATCCAAAGTTTCGGGCCTCAAATTTTCTGAAATTTCCAACTATCTGCTTTCAAATATCATCATATATAACAATTATGATTTATAATGGTTTGTTGGTAACATTTGTTTGAGTTTTGTACATACGATTGGTTTGAGTTTATGTATGAGGTAAATGGAAGAGGGGCCAGGTCTTCTGTCGCAACAACTCTTTCCCAACAATTAATATGCTATTTGATCATGCCTTCCCTACCACCCCATGACTTTTGGGTTGTATAAAAAACTCGGATTAGATAACGCTGAAGTGAATTCATATCAATCTAAGCGCAACACTAATGATCTGCATGTATTATTTTCACGAAAAAAAATTGAAAAAAGAATCCGAACAATTACTAGGAAATTGTTTGGAGCCATGATTGGTCGAGTATTAGATTTTTAATATTTTT
>NW_027351451.1:0-431 GCF_012295235.1 Primulina huaijiensis
TAGATAATAACACCAAGGCTACTAGATAATAACACATACAAAACTAAGATAAGTTCATCTAAAAATCCACATAAGAAACAAAGCGATGTTGCCTCATAAGAAGTTGGATTCACTAAAATGGATCAAAATGGCTACAAGAAAACAGGGAGATACACAAAGGGGCATTATATCATGGGGAGAAACTAAAAAAGCCATAATCATTGATCTTACAAGTCAACTTTCCCTAACAATCTGCTTCATTATTAGCTCACCTTGATTTTGGGTAATTTACTAGAAATATATGCCAAGTTAAAGGGGTATTATATCATGGGGAGATGCCTAATACACACAACTAGCAAACTCCCAAAAAGGAATAAATGTAGAATAATGTATAAACCTGAACGTAAAATATCTGTAGTAAAAATTCAAGGTAGCACAACACACCTTCACCA
>NW_027351452.1:0-431 GCF_012295235.1 Primulina huaijiensis
TGTGAAGATTTATTTGACTCATTATATTAATCAGATGGCTGAGACTATTTATGGCTAAATGATGTGCATCCAACGGCTGTGACTTAATAGCCTTGAAGTCAATGGATTAAATTGGGTATGAGTTGGTTGAAGGGTTGCTAACCGATATAACAGATATAAAAGGGGCTTCTTCTTCTTCCCTCGGCCACTTCAAGCGATATTCTCTGAATACAGCACACTTTGATATTCATCCTTCCTTCATATAATTCTTGCGTTTAGAATTGCTCAATAGAAAGGAAAAACCGATAGTGATATACAAGTCTGATATAAAAATATAGATTTGTATTGTGAGAACTCGGTGGTGGTGTGATTCTGTGAGGGTTGTAATCGCTTGTATTTTGTTCATATTAGTGGATTTCATTGGGGTGTTCCCAGAACCTTGGATGTAGGAT
>NW_027351453.1:0-431 GCF_012295235.1 Primulina huaijiensis
GACTCCGGAACAAAGTGATTCAAATGGTCAAAATCAAGTGGCTAAATCATTCCGATGAGGAGGATAATTCGAAGACTTAGATTATGATGAGAAGTCGTTACTCGGAGCTTTTCGGTAAGTTTTAAATTTCGATGATGAAATTCTAGTTAACGGAGAGAGGAATTGTAAGGTCTAGAAATTCAGAAGACGTAAACTAACCGCATGAAAATCTAGGGTCTTAGTAAAATAGGTAATTAGATGTTTTAAATTCATTAAATACATGATTATGACATGATTTTACGATTATATGTCATGGTATACTTGATTGCATAAAATAGGGCTTTTTGTAGCATTCAATGTTTGAACGAGGAACGGAGACCGGGGACAGTTAAGGAAAATGTTTTTATTTAAATAATTATTTTTAATTATTTAATATATGATGTATTTATTAT
>NW_027351454.1:0-431 GCF_012295235.1 Primulina huaijiensis
ATAACGATTTGCTTTGCAATGACTTACATTATAATTTATCATTAAAAATATTAAATGATTATATTCAATGTCCCTGTATCATTCTCTTTTGATTCAATTTTTACAATAATTACAGATAAAAAATAGTTATATTTTCAGTTTATCATATCTTTAAATGCACAGAGTTATATATATAATATCTAAAAATAGTGTCCAAGATACCAAAAAAAATTATAATAAATATACTATTTTATAATTTTGATGAAACTAAAAATCAATTAATCTTTTATCCACTATAAATTTACATATCTTTTGTACTTTAATGACAGTTACAAATTATATTTCCTGAAAATATTTGATAGGTTTGAGACGACGTATTTCAAATAATTCATTTAAGATTTTTTCACTTAATTGAACAATCATATATTATATAACTTTAATTTTTATAAATA
>NW_027351455.1:0-431 GCF_012295235.1 Primulina huaijiensis
TATCAAATTTGATGTAGTATTGAATATTTGAAATCATTTGATTTTTAAGTTTTAGAGTTGTATCATAATCAGATTATATGCAATATTTTTGTCACTTACTTGACTATGGATTTTTATATTTTCTTAAAATTTTATAAATAATTAAAAAACATATATAAAAATTAAAAATTATAAATCAAAAGTTCACATGCTACCAAATTTTATGTATTGAATTTATAAATTTCTCTGAGATATAATTTTTTTAAAAATTGCTACTATGATCCATTTTTAAATATCAAAAATAAAATAGTCATACAATATATAAGACTGTAGAACTAATTGTTTAACAGTTATGCTTCAAATTTATATATTATGAGAGCTAATTTTATAATTGAAGTCAAGAAAAGATTTTAGTTCTAATTTTGGTTTCACTGTTCTTGAAAATCATGACC
>NW_027351456.1:0-431 GCF_012295235.1 Primulina huaijiensis
ACTCAACCCCAAAAGCTAGCTCAAGGAGGGAGGATTGTCCAAGTCGTTATATGCAACATCCAGGCATTTTACCCAACCGATGTGGACAACTAACAGACTAAAACTAACTTTTCTATTCCATTAATGTAACCTTTGTCTGAGTGACCTATGTTTGCTTTTGATGGAGAGTTGGTTTGTGAAGAGCAAAGCAAATAATCTGGGACGAATTTTCATGCTACCTTGACATATACACCTAATTGTCCGTGTTCTCAAAATCCTTTTTTTTTTACAGCATGGGTTCTTTTACATTATTTTTTTGTCAGGCCCATCAGCAATTGGATTCAAAACCCCGACCCCAGTCAAAATTAATTAATTAAAGTTTAAAAATTCAAGCTACTAAAATATGGTTATTATTGTTGTGAAAAAGTAAAAATTTACGGTAAAAAAGTAAA
>NW_027351457.1:0-432 GCF_012295235.1 Primulina huaijiensis
TAAAAAATATTTAACCTTTGATGTTCTATCAAAATTAGATAATCAGGAAAGAAAGGTACAAATCTATTTTTATTCAGTGTTATAAAAAGCCCGCTTAAGTTTGAAGCTCGACAAACACGCCCCGCTTCGAAGGAAAGCGGAAAAAAACGATCAAACTATAGTTTGATTGAATTAAACGTAATTAAAACGTTTAATCAAACGTGCTTAAGCACAAATAATCGTATTTGTTTATTTTTAATTTTTTTTATTTTGAAGGTATGTTTTTTTATTTTAAAATAATAAAGTATGTTTATAATTTATATGTTTATTTTTAAGTTTTAATCATGATTAAGCGTGTCTAACAATGATTTGACAAATATTTAGTATTTTTTAATTTGATATAGTTGAAAAAACAAATAAAGATTGTAATTTTGATATTTTTTTGTTTTTATA
>NW_027351458.1:0-432 GCF_012295235.1 Primulina huaijiensis
TTAAGATTTATTAAATTATAAACGTAATTTTTTTTATTGTAATAAAAAGATTAGCGACGGATTTTTCATAAACCGTCGCTAAAATTAGAGACAGTTATTTTAATTCGGTCGCTAATTAGCGACGGGATTTCTGAAAAATACGGAAATTTAAAACCGTCGCTAATATTAGCGACGGAATGTTAAAACTGTCGCTCATTAGCGACAGTTATGCTATGACTATCAACAGCGTGCCTAGACGCGCCGCGAATAATAGTATTAACGGCGTGCCTACGCACGCTGCAGATAATTGTATTAACGGCGTGCTTATGCCCGCCGTGAATAATCTTGAACTTTCAACAACTTGCAACTTTGCAGCGTGCAACGTGCGCCGCGAAAAGTGAATTTGCGCACTGCGAAAAGCCATTTTTGTTGTAGTTGTAAAAATATCATATC
>NW_027351459.1:0-432 GCF_012295235.1 Primulina huaijiensis
TTGGTCAACCCGAATGGCATCACCATAAACTTGTAGTGCCCATATTGAATCCTGAAAACCATCTTATGAACATCGGGTTCCTTCACCTTCAACTGATGGTGAAACGTCTACTACTCGTTTTTCTTTCAAATATACTAGAAATTTTTTTTCCATCCATACTTTCGGCCGAAACACTATACATATAAATATTTTTGCTATTTAAATACCAACCAACCTATATTTGAAAATCTCAAAAATGCAGTTCAAAACACGAACTCGTAAATCGTCAACCATAATTAAAACTAACATTTTTCTTTCAAAATAAAACATAAGCTCTTTAAATCCTCTCAAAACCACTCAAAACATCATATTTCATAAAATCTTTAAAGTAAACTTAAATCATAAAATTAATTTTTGCGAAAAACTAGCGACGGTCCTCGGGTTGTGTGCACC
>NW_027351460.1:0-432 GCF_012295235.1 Primulina huaijiensis
TTTAGCTGTTTACATGATTTAAGGATTAAATGTTGTAAAAACTATATTAAATTGCATGATAATTTACGTTTATAATTTGGACTATATTCAGCTACTATGTCTCCCAGACGAGCCCCTAGCACTGACAGACAGGATGATACTTCTGGAGGCAGTAGAGGCCTCCCACCACCGCCAGGAGACACAGCTACCCGAGTCCTTGAGGGTATTGCTAAGCTGATGGAGTAGGCACAGCAGGCTCCCAGAACCCAGATAGACATCTATGATCAGTTTAGACGGCTCAACCCGAAGTAGTTCAGAGGTACTACTGACCCTTTTGTAGCGAAGGGTTGGATACGACCATTGGAGCTATACTTTTAGTATTTGGAGATGAGGGATGGCGACCGGGTTAGGTGCGCCACTTACATGCTGAGGGATGACGCATCCCTATGGTGG
>NW_027351461.1:0-432 GCF_012295235.1 Primulina huaijiensis
TCAAAATATCAATTGTTACAACAAAAGATATTAACCAACTACAACAATTTCAAAACAAAATACTTTCTTAACCATCCATTGAAAAAATAATCATTTCACCCTTCCTCCAAGCTTGGCACATTTCCTTCTTCCGTCTCGACACCTCGCCGTATCAATCTCGGTTACCTGCATTTTCATCTCATGAACATAACTGAAATGAGTTAAAAAACTCAGCAAGTAGACATTGTAATAAAAAATACATATACCATAGTGTAAAGAAGGAATCCTTAAAATTTCTTTACCGTAATATGCCATCTGTCAATAAAATGCGTATATAACAATTATAAGATGACATCTATAAAACAATTCATTTCTTTTCATTTGTATGGTATTGATAGGTCATCCCTTGATGGTATACATGTACGTCTCAGTCAAAATCAATCACAGTACATG
>NW_027351462.1:0-432 GCF_012295235.1 Primulina huaijiensis
TCAGATGTTTTCCAAATCTTCAAAGATTTCAAAGCGCGGGTTGAACTTGATTCTGGAAGAAAATCAAGTGTTTGAGGACTGAAAATGGAGGATAATATACCAGTGACGAGTTTGATACATTTTGTCAACATGAGGACATCAAAAGACAATTTACGACGGCTTACACATCTCAACAGAATGGAGTGCGGAACGGATTAACCGAAATTTGTTGGACAGAACAAGAGTTATGTTGAGTTCTATGGGTCTAGACAAGTCATTTTGGGAGGAAACAGTCAAAATCACTTGTTATATTATCAATTGTTCTCCATCAGTGGCGAATAATCTGAAAACTCCGATGGAGATGTGGATCAGGAAGCCGACATATTATTCTCATTTGCATATATTTGGAAGTCTTGTGTATGTTCTATACAATGAGCAAGAAAGATCAAAGTT
>NW_027351463.1:0-432 GCF_012295235.1 Primulina huaijiensis
CATTGAAAGATATAAAGCAAGACTCGTAGCTAAATGATTCACTCATTACGAAGGAATCGACAACAAGGAGACTTTTTCTCCTGTATATAAGAAAGATTATGTTCGTATCATTTTAGCATTAGTTGCACATTTAACTTAGATTTATAACAAATGGATGTGAAAACAGTTTTTCTCAACAGAGAACTAGAGGAAGATTTTTATATGAAACAACCTGAAGGATTCTTCTCTATTAATGGTGAGCATTTGGTATGTAAGCTTAAGAAATCTATAGATAGATTGAAACAAGTTTCCCGTCAATGGTATTTGAAATTTCATGATGTTATCTCTTCATTTGGATTTGTAGAGAACATCATGGATCAATGTATATACAAGAAAGTCGGTGCGAGTAAGATTTGTTTCCTTATTTTATATGTGGATGATATATTACTTGCA
>NW_027351464.1:0-432 GCF_012295235.1 Primulina huaijiensis
TTTATTTTTAATATATATTATAATTTTTTTGACAAATTATTTTAGATTATACAAAGTTATCGCTATCAACTATTATACACATACATGCAAAATAAACAAGTCTCTTATGCAATTGTTTCAAAAATTTATATTGGTCAGATAAATTGACTTGATGTATATATAAAATAGAAAAATAATATTTTTGTGATAAAAAATAAAACGAATCAATTGAATCAGATATATGTCTGACAAAATTGTTTTATAAAACAATATCATATGAGTTTTGTGTTGGTAAAAATATTTTATATGTATAAATATGTATGTATGTATGTATGTATATATAAGAAATTTATTTATTTATTTTTTATAAAATTATTTGATTTGATTTTATTTTTTGTTTTTTTTATGATAAGGATTTATTTGTTTTGAAATAAGAGAAGTTGATGAAAAATT
>NW_027351465.1:0-432 GCF_012295235.1 Primulina huaijiensis
TAATTTTATTTGCGATGGTTTTCAAATTGTAGCTACAACAACGGTAAAAAACCGTTGTCTTTGAGCGAACTCTTTAACAACATGAGCTTTAACAACGGTTTTGAAAGGGCTACGACTACGGTTAAAAACCGTTGTTATAGGGTGTTTTTTTTATTGTAGTGAAGGTAAGTAGGGAATGAAAAATAGGAGGCTTGTGACAAATAGTCCTATGGCAAATCCATACTCTCTTGGCAACACAGGGTTCCTTCCCAAATCAACTTATGTAGAAGGCCAAAGAAGTTACCTCAGGACGACATCCGTCGGGTGTTGATTGATAAGGCAAGGACTGAAACCCTTTGTGGTTTAACTAAAAAATTTTCTAGACTTTTTGTGCTATAATTATTCATGTGCTCTAAATTGTGCATATTTTAGAGGTTTTGTGCTATGATTGTG
>NW_027351466.1:0-432 GCF_012295235.1 Primulina huaijiensis
TGGAAGAAAAACACGAGATTATTTTGAAACAATTCTAGTTGAAACAGGATTTTTTGAAATTCAACACATGGATCGAGTTTTCTAAAATGATTATTAAAAAGGTAATATCGTCTGCTAATTGGGGTTTGCCTTTAGGACATGTTCGACAATTAAACATTTTTCAAGCTATGTCTAATATGTATAATTATCATGATTATATTAAGACATGTCATAATATCCTTATATTTGAAAATTCTCAAAGAAAACATTCATGGTGGATTAAAATCCACTAGAAGATAATAATCAATTTTTACCAACATGGTTTAAAACATTTTTCTTTTTATGAGGGTTAATGCCAACCATATTACTTCGTAATGTTAAAAATATTTGGAGAAAATTCCAACAATCTTTGATGATCCCGATTCAGCCTGAAAGATATATTTCCTGACCTAC
>NW_027351467.1:0-432 GCF_012295235.1 Primulina huaijiensis
TTAGGCTACGGCTCATGGCTTCAATAAAGGTATGGAGATCAAAATTTGAGAGAAGTGATTGAATTTTCATCATTTTCGCTCATTTTCATTCTCTTTTCATTCACTACCCACTTATTGTTTTCTTCTCATTCATATCCTTCATCTCCCAAATGTTTTCTTTTTCACCACTTTTGATTCATCCTTTTCATTGTTTTTAACTCCTTTATGCACTTACAATATTTTTCTTTTCTTTTTCATGGAATTTTTTTTTTTTGAATCCTTCTAACACCAATGAACTTATCCCTCTCAAAGTTTAGGTAGGAAAATAAGTGTATAAGCTTCATTAGGTAGTTGTTGTGGGATATAGAATAGATACAATGGGGGCTAATTGTGTGTCATTGACACACGCCACTTGATTTTTAGTAGGCTCAAAATGGGACACTAGGGATATTT
>NW_027351468.1:0-432 GCF_012295235.1 Primulina huaijiensis
AAAAAAAAAAAAAAAAAAAAAAAAAAAAAAAAAAAAAAAAAATCGCCACAGATTTTTTGGATTTCGTTTTAACTGAAAGATCTTTTGGGAGAGAATGAATTGCCTTGCTGGTCGACCACGATGGCAGCCTCTAACTGTCACATAGAGTTAGTTTTGGCATTATTGAAGGTATTGAGTAGACACAATCCTATTAATTGCCATACAGTGGGAGTGGGTATCCAAATTCTTCTGCACCCGTCAATTGAAGTTTGAATGGGCGACGACAGGTAGGAAGAGTCAAATATGCAAAAAGTAAATCAAGATAGCTGAGGTGATATTTCATTTGTTTATTGTGATATTTGCATTTGGTTCTGACCCTGAAAGGATATGTAAATGTGTGGAAATGGTGGTGGGACCTTGGCCATTTATTCAGAATATGAGATGTGGGACTCG
>NW_027351469.1:0-432 GCF_012295235.1 Primulina huaijiensis
TTTCTTGAAAATGAAATCTTTATATCATAAGGTTGGAGAAGCAACGAAATCTTATCAAACACTTTTACCCCCATTTGCCTTATCTGATGAGACAAAGCCCGGCTCAGAATCCGAACGGACGATCTTGCCTCAGAGACTAAAACCAAGAAATGTTGAATCACTTTTTCTTGATCGCCAACTTTAATACACTGATAATTCACACTAGAAGGAGACTTCGGATGCTTTTGATAATGAGAATTATTACCATTGCCACAAACTTCAAGCCCAGATTTCAAGCTATGGCAGTAAATTTCCAGCTTATTAAGCTTCTTCTCAAGCTCAGCCATTGATGACTTCAACTTAGAAGATTCAAGAATGGCCTCATCCCTCTTTCTAGTGGCTTGAATGAGCTTATTTGAGAGCTCAGCCACCGCATTCTTCAAATGCTCCTCC
>NW_027351470.1:0-432 GCF_012295235.1 Primulina huaijiensis
CCCTGCATCTCCTTTTAATTTCTCCCCACGTTCTTATCTTCTTTCCTCAAATCCAACGCAGACATCGATTTTTTTGAAAACTGAAAACATATACTCTCAAAAACAGAAAATCCATATATCAGATTTTCTGAAACAGAACACCCGCAGATCTATGATGGTTGTTGCTTCCTCTTCCACTTCCACAACAAACCAACCCCACGCTTTGTTTATTTTTCTCCCACTACTTAAAGCGAAATAGAACAGGATGACTTCGACAAACAATCAACTACACCCAGATGTTAAGGAAGTTGAAAAACCTGTGCAATCAGAGGCTGTTGCTTCCAGGTTTGTATTTTTTGTTTCTATCTCGGTCTTGGTTAGTTTAGCTGCTCAACCTAGACGCCATTTGATTTTTTAAATGATTTTTTAGGTACTGAATTTTGGGAGCAAATT
>NW_027351471.1:0-432 GCF_012295235.1 Primulina huaijiensis
TTTTTTCTAAAAATCCAAATATTATATCTACTTTTTATCTTTGAAGTAAATAATACATTTAGACTTTTTAAAATTAAGGTTATATCATTTTCCTTATCATTTTTGTTATTTAGTTCCTCTCACGAGAACATATATTGTGGGATAATTCCAAGATAATTGAATGAATTATTTCAATGAATCTTTCTCAAAGATCTTGTGGATCATTTGATCATAGAAAGACAAATAATAAATTAAATGTTTTCTTCTCTCGAAATTTCAGATTTAGGTTTTTACATATTGTAAGTAGATCTGACCATATTTCTAACCTGAAGGCTTCGATTCCGGAACCAATGTTCTTATTCTAATCAATAGTATGTCTCTTGTGAGACGGTCTCACTAATCTTTATCTGTGACTGTGAGACAGGTCAACCCTACCGATATTCACAATAAAAA
>NW_027351472.1:0-432 GCF_012295235.1 Primulina huaijiensis
CGAATGTCACGCTTCATCCCTAGCCACCAATACAGCATTTGTAAGTCCTTGTACATCTTGGTAACCCATGGATGGATGGACTACGGAGATGTATGTGCCTCTTTCAAAATATCTTTTCTGATCGAATCAACACTAGGCACCCAAATCCTTCCTCTGTATCTAACAATACCATCGGATACTACGTAGAGTACACTGCCCTTGGCTTCATCTCTCTGTCTCCATTTTTTTAACTGTTCATCTAAAGGCTGACCTCTACGGATTCAATCTAGCAAAGAAGACTGGGCTGTCAGATTAGATAACTTGGGAGCTCTGCCTCTATGATAAACTTCTAGGCCAAACCCCTGAATCTCTGACTGAAAAGATCTCTGCGTTGACAGATGTGCTACAACTGCTACTTTCCTGCTCAAAGCATCTGCCACAACATTAGCTTTT
>NW_027351473.1:0-432 GCF_012295235.1 Primulina huaijiensis
CCCCCCAAAAAAAAAAAAAATTTACTCCTACCAACTAACCAAGTACGCAAATTCAGTTTATCACTAAACCGATTCATCCAGCGAGAATCGATTGGGTCTGGGGGCTCGGGTCTGGTCCTGTTCAGGGGTGGTCCAGGAGGCGCGGATTATTTATCCAACGAACATTTGAATTATATAAATGAAATTTAAATATTATAATACTAGAAGCGCGGATTATTTAGCCAACGAACATTTAAACTATTTAACTGAAAATTTAAATACCATACTACGTACTGAAAGCTTATATATGTGACTAAAAAATATTTAAATTATCTAAGCAGACATAAATCACTTAACCAACTAAAATTTAAACGTCATTATTGAAAAATATCACTCGAACATTTAAATTATATAAATAGATGAAATTAACATTGCTCACTAAAGTTTAAAACT
>NW_027351474.1:0-432 GCF_012295235.1 Primulina huaijiensis
GAAGACAAAGAAACAGACAACTGTATCTCGTTCAAGTGCTGAAGCAGAGTATCGTTCTATGGCTACCACATGCTGTGAGATCACATGGTTGAAAAACATCTTAAAAGACTTGGGAGTGAGTCATATGCAGCCAGTGAATTTATACTGCGACAATCAAGCAGCCATACACATAGCCGCAAATCCAGTCTTTCATGAGCGAACCAAACACATAGAGATAGACTGTCACTTAGTGCGTGAAAAGATTCAAAATGGAATGATTCAGACTGCTTACATTCACACTTCAGATCAGCCAGCAGACTTATTTACCAAGCCTTTGAGCACTGTGCAGTTTGAAGTTTTACTCAACAAGTTGGGTGTCATTAACATACACTCCAACTTGAGGGGGAGTGTTAAAGGAAGTTAAGCGGTAGAATAGCCACATAATACGTAGTC
>NW_027351475.1:0-1357 GCF_012295235.1 Primulina huaijiensis
TATCCAAACGTAACAAAACTTACGTCCAGTTGTAGCCTACGTCGACAGGAACATGATATTGAAGTCGGATTCAAAATCTAACGGACGGATCGAAATCTAAAGGCGTAAGGATTTCACAACTTTCTCCCGGAGCTTTATCGTTCTTTCTCCGTCTGAGTTCTGAGGAATCAATGAAAGTTTTTATATATATACATCCAATTGCATGAATACGATACGTGTCCCATTCTTCTTTCTTTCTAGCCGGCGCTCGGGCGGTTAAAAACTACCCCTCGAGCGTGGCACTTTCTGTCCGAGCCTTCCTTTGTCATCCCCTGGCGCTCGGGCGGTAATATTCTACCGCTCGGGCGCCAGACATTCTGCCCAAGCACAATCTTTGCAACCACTGGCGCTCGGGCGGTCAAACACTACCGCTCGGGTGCAAGACTTTCTGTCCAATTCTCAAACTTGTGTTGCACTGGCGTTCGGGTGGTCACAACCTACCGCTCGGGCGCCGCACCTTCTGCCCAAAATATAATCCTATTGAACACTGGCGCTCGGGCGGTTATTTTCTACCGCTCGGGCGCCACTCTTTCTGTCCAAAATTTACACACTTCATATGTTTTGCCCAAATCTGATCTCGGAGTAATCCGTTTATAATCTTATCAAATCATAATCAATAATCTCCGCTTAATCATGTTCTAAAATCTCGCGCATTACAGTAATGCTTTCGGGAAGCCTCTTCCCGGTTAACACCCCCTTTCAAACACACTCAACTCCACATCTACTTAAGACGATTACGCGCATCTAAGATGAGAAGGAATTGGAGCAGAAGCATCGAATGCAAGCCAAGCTGTGGAAGAATAGGGTCTTTGCAAGATGCGCTCTTAGCAAGAACAAGGAAGAATGCACGACTGGCTATCTCGAAATTATCTCATAAAGGAGGATGCTAGTATGCCCTCGCTTTTCGGGTTTTTAGTGCCACTTCCAGCTGACACAGCAACTCAATGGTTAGGACTTTGAGCTAGATTTCCGGGGCTCTTGATCCTACATTTAGTTAGGATGCCCCTTACCTTAGCCGGTCTGGCTTCTAGCTTTAGCATTGATTCCAAATCGAGATCTTGAAAAAAATGCTTTTGATTGAAACTCATCCGAAAAACGAGATCCTCGGCGCATATCCCTATACCTATGAGAAGTCCGAACAGGCTTTCATGGTTGGCTTACTAGGGAATCCTATACCAGTTGTTTTTTACCAGAACGAAAAGCTTACACCCCTCTCTACGACCACTAATACGAGATTCTTTTGGGAATAGATCACACGATCCCACGCACTCTTACTCTCACAGGATATCTATCAATAGGTCTCTTTCGGGGGTAGTAC
>NW_027351476.1:0-433 GCF_012295235.1 Primulina huaijiensis
AGCGTGTAGACCGCGCTCGTTTCGAGGATTCGGGCTGTATATCGCTGTCCTGTGTAAAAGAGCGCTTGCCAATTGACTTTTGAGATGCCATATCGATCGCTAGAAGGTAGTAGTAATGGATTGGTGTATAAAGCACTATAGTATCCGAAGTGATGTGATGCGGAGTTCTCGGGAGTGGTCGGCACAGCCCGCCCACAGTGGCTTAGCAGTATTTCTGGACTGAATACTCGTGTACATCGTTGTGGATGCGTAATCCACGCTCAAAACACAAGTATAATCAATATGTACTAAGATATATAAAAAAAACCACCTTGTTTCTACATCGGATATTAACTCTATCAACAACTCAATCAACAAGCAATATTGAAGCAAAATCAGCTTTATTTGCCTGACCAATCCTTGTTGATTTGCCTGAGCAATCTTCGGTTTTGCT
>NW_027351477.1:0-433 GCF_012295235.1 Primulina huaijiensis
AGCTCCATTGTTTGGGGAGCACAAAAAGGGAGGAGTTTCTGCCCCGGTTGACGGAAAAATATGTGCAGCAAGAGGTGAACCTGCCATTGATGATGACCCGGATACATGATTGGACAGAATCCTGCAATAGTGGCAAGAACTAGTTCCAGAATCTTGACATGAGCACGAATTGAAGCTTGGTGGAAGCAGAGAGGCAGTCAAAAGAGAGAGTTGAAGGCGGGGTTGATCGCTTGTGTGGTCAGGCTCGACTGGATCGTCATCGTCATAACGTGCAGAACGCAGAAAGGATCGCCTGTGAACCCGAGAATTGGCTATGGAGTCGTCGATGATTCGTAAAACTGGGTCAGTCTTGTTGTAATGGATGGAACACCGGGTATTAAGGTTGCGTGGTAGCTGTGTCCATTGAGCACGACAAATGGGGCAGGTGACACTA
>NW_027351478.1:0-433 GCF_012295235.1 Primulina huaijiensis
CTGAAGTGGATTCCAAGTACAGACGATTCTACTCCAAGAAAGCTAATGAGAACGGCACCCTCGCCAATGGCCACTGAAGTCTGAAGGGTCTGGTTTCTTGCGTCTACTTGTTTTGGGACGTGCAAAAAATAACCTTGTTTCATTGTCAAGTACAAGCAAATAATCAAGTTTTCTTTTTTCTTTTTTCTTTTTTCTTTCGGTTTATTGGAAATGAATATTTTATTTTAGTTTATATATTTTTGTGGGTTTTTTATTCTATCTTAAAAGAAGATGATGCAAATGGTATGTATCTCCAAATATTGAAAGTGTCGTTGTAATTAGTTGCTCAGCGGAAAGACCCACCCAGAACTTATTTTGGGGCAAATAAAATTAGGTAAAAATTTGTGTGAGACGATTTTACAGGTCATATTTTGTGAGACAGATATCTTATTTG
>NW_027351479.1:0-433 GCF_012295235.1 Primulina huaijiensis
AATAGATACTAACATGAGAATCGACAGAGTCAGCTATCCCAATGCTAAAAATATTCATATGTTCAATAGCTTTTTGATGATGAAAATATTGTTAGACAGCAAATTCAAGCTGATTTTAATGGAGAAAATGAAGAAGAAATGCAAATTCCTTTGGAGAATGCACAATCTAGAGAGAACGAACAATAATCAATAATCAATCAACACATTTCAGTCAATGAGTCAGAAAATGAACAAAGATCTCAACGAGTTAAAAGAAAACCGACATGGATGACATATTATGAGGTAACTAGTATTAACCAAATTGAAGACCCATTTGTTCATTTTGCTCTATTTTCATATTGTATAAATTTCGATGGAGAGAAGAACTTATGATTAGCTTTTCGAGAAAATTATTGATATTTTGAAACGAAAGAATTCATTTTCTATAAAAATA
>NW_027351480.1:0-433 GCF_012295235.1 Primulina huaijiensis
AGAAATCGCAGATCTCTGCTTTTTCTCGAATTGTTTTTATCAAAGGAAGTACCCAATGGTTTTCTTTATTGTGTTTTCGCCCCATATTGTTTCTACTTCATTAACTCTTTTTTTAAAACTCACAATGTTTTAAAAAAACTCACCATCCCCCACCCCTTGTTAAAAAAATAAAAAAAACTCTTTTTAAAAAAAAAAATCACATCATCAAGTGTATTTTCTCCATTAAATATTTTCTATTTTGTAATTAGTATCTCGTTATGTGTCATATTCCCGATTTATTCTTTCATTTTCTAATCGTCTCGAATTATCATTTATTTTTCGTTTGTTTTTTGTATCTGGTCCCTGTTAATTTGAATGTTAAAATAAACAAGGGATAATTCCCAATTTGGTCTTCTATTTTATCGTACTTTTATGATTTGGTTTCTCGTTTTTC
>NW_027351481.1:0-433 GCF_012295235.1 Primulina huaijiensis
TGCTTTTTATTGGAATTCTAATGGTTGTTTTGGCAAATTAACTTTCATCAAACGGTTCACTAAGAAATCGTATTGGTCTATGAATTATATCACTGCAACACAAATACTTAGCAAAGAGTAGAAAAATAAAGATAGATCGACTTAGAAATGAATCCGGTTTCTGATCACGGAACATCATTCAAATAAAAATAAAGTACACAGGCCATTCATCCTGTTATGAATTTTGCCTAAGCAGAAACGATAACAATGACACTTAATTCATTACGTACTTCATTCTTCAAAACTGACGCGTACAGATATTTTGCTTGAAACAAATCTATGTCTAGCTGCCAAAAAAACAATTTGTTTCTGTAACATACAAAATCTAGTAGCCATAACAACCAATTTCGTTTAATTCGAACGTGCCGTTTCAACCCGACATTAAACGCAATTT
>NW_027351482.1:0-433 GCF_012295235.1 Primulina huaijiensis
GAAGAACTATTTGTAAGCATTATACATCTCTAGTTAACTGCAGTAGTGAGATTAAAATAGTTATTTTTTAACCTGTACCTTTTGTGGCGCCACTTCGGAAATGTACTTTATCTCGAGGATGGATGTAGTAAGTTAGCTTTGGTGATGTTAATTGATTTATATCTTCTTGCATCGCAGGTTTGATTCTTTTAAAAGTCCATCCTCGCCATTTAGAAATACTATTGAAAAAATCTCACACCTGTATTAATTTTGATTGCTTTCGGATCCTTTGCAAATGATAACATGGTGTTTTCTGTCTCACAGACAAAAATTAAGGCGCCTTGAGGTTGCTTTGATGGAATACCGAGAATCTCTTGAAGAGAAGGGACTTAAAAATTCAGAGGAAATTGAGAGAAAAGTTGCCATCCATCGTAGACAGCTACAATCTGAATAC
>NW_027351483.1:0-433 GCF_012295235.1 Primulina huaijiensis
GTGTTTTTCTTCACTTGCTCCTCACGGTTTTGCTTGGTTCGAAGGCTGCCAGGTTGTCGTCGTTAGCGGCTTGTTTTGCAGTAGGTTTGGAAGGTGTCTAAGCATTAAGTCAGTACTGGACTATGTGCTTTGTGGGAGGATCAATAGGGTTGGGTATTTGAGAAGCTTGGGGCTTCGGTTGGTTAGGGTGAAGGGGCGGCGATTCATGGGCACACTCCAGGCATGAATTCGGTTCCTGGTGGGTCTGTGTCGAACCTTGAGTGGCCCAAGGGCTGCTGGTCTCAAGGATTAGGCTGTGGTTTAGGGGCTTGGTCGCGTTGGCCGAGGGTGGATCGCACGAGGATCTTGTGTGTTCCTGCGGGTCTAGCTCGCGTCGGGTGGTCTAGGAAGGTGCTCTTGGGTCTGGTCTGGGTCCGAGGTTGGGTGGTTAGGG
>NW_027351484.1:0-792 GCF_012295235.1 Primulina huaijiensis
AATATGTTGTTTTCTATTCCAAAAAACATTAGGAATTTCTGAACAAACTTCTGTTTCTAGTAGTTTTTTGAATTTTTGAATTTTATCTTGAATTTTTTTTGTTTCTATTTGGTTTTGTATTCTTTTTAAAGAAACATCTTTTTTAAGATTTTCTAATTGAAAAGTCTTCCCTTGGATTATGGTATTAATATTATTTTCATAAATTGAACATGCTTTTATTAAGTTAAGGTTTCTAGTTCGAAGTTTTTCTAAAAATTCAAATTTTAATTTTTTATGATTGAATTTAAAAGAAATAGAGTCATTGTTTACTTTATATGGGGTAATTAAACTTATAAAAGGAGTTCCTAATATTACATTGTGATGAATATCATTTACTAAAACAAAAGTGGTTTTTATGAAAATTCCATTATCTATTATTGATGCGTCTGTTTTTGAATTTACATTTAATCTATAATTATTAGCAGCCGAAAGTTATTCTTGTGCTTTTTGTTGGAATTCATTCGGTACTATTCCTGATTTGATACAGTTTAAGTCTGCACCAGTATCAAATAAGGCTATTGTATTCATTTTGAATTTTTCTGAAAATACTAAATTTATTTTTAAGATGTATTTTCTAGAAGTTATTTATCTTAAAACGAAAAGAAAATCTTCAGGAATTTTTTCAATATTTTCAACCTTTTGGGTTTCATCATTTTCTGTTTCTGAAGAACTTTCAATGTTTATATTTTGTAGAATTAATTTTATTTTTTCAGAATTTTGAATCTGTTTTTCTTTTAATTCTCTTATTTCTAA
>NW_027351485.1:0-434 GCF_012295235.1 Primulina huaijiensis
TTTTAAACCGGTAATCGATTTTTGACGAAAATAAAGACTTTTTGGGAACTCGGCTAATATTTTCGAAAACTTTCATAAACGAAATATTTTACCTACACTATAATGAGCCTATTATACCTAAGTTATTGGGCTTAAATCTTTACTAAATATTTATATTAAAACAAAGAGTTCCTAAGTCCTAAAACACTTGAACCTCACGTCTAAAGCACCTAGAATCCTAGGGTTTTGCTATCCATCAGCACACGCATGCACACACTCACACACTAATTTTCAAGGGCATTCACATGAATTGAAGGGCAAAAAAATGTTGCAAGCTTCATCCACCGTCTCTCCGCCAACGTCCCTTGCGTCAAGAATTGTTTTTCGTGCGTGAGATACGCAAAGCCACACCTTAATCTTCCTTCACTCATCGTTCATACCATATTATGTGTATT
>NW_027351486.1:0-434 GCF_012295235.1 Primulina huaijiensis
ACAAATCAATAGAAGACTTGAGATCCACCCTTGAATCTATGGTTACATACACCAATACACTCTGAACCCAAATCTGCAAATATAAATAATTTTGATTTCATCTGCATAAAAAGTATAACGATTGCATAAATCAACCAAGGAGAAGCTGTCATCGCAATTTTTCTTGTGGTACTCGCCTTCTCTAAACCCGTTTCTTATGCTCTTCTATATAAAATCCCATGCTACCTAGAATTTTACTCTCATTTCATTTGCTCGCTTGTAAGATTTCTATACATAAGTCCTTTTTTTATCCATCTTCCCTCTTTGTTTCTGTGTAGACTGCAGAGCTTTCTTCAAAGTTTGTTTTTTTTTTGTTATAAAATAGTTTGTTTCTTTTTCTCGTTGAATCAGTCACCTTTCAATAGCCTTTCTATGATTTCGATTTTTTTCCTTGT
>NW_027351487.1:0-434 GCF_012295235.1 Primulina huaijiensis
CTCAATATTTTCATCGAATCAATGATATTAAAAAATCTATCAATTGACAACTCAATATTTTATTCCAACGTATGATTGCTTAGATGAACACAAATCTATATATTAAATCTAAAATATAAATTAAATTTTTTGCTTGTATAATTTCTATTTTTAAGAAATGAAATTCACTTCGACGTCATAGTCGAATTATTAATTGGTATGAACGTTGATTTACAATCATGTTTCAAAACAAAATGAGATGAAAAAAAATGAATGAAGAGAATTAAGAATTAAGAAATAATATATTTTTTATTTTTTGAAATACATCACATTTTCTCAACATTTTTATCAAATCAATGCAAACTTTGATTTGAAATCTGAAAAAAAAAAATTTAATCATAGAGAAATCATAAGAGTCATATAATTTAAAATCAGATGATAGAATTTCATCTTAT
>NW_027351488.1:0-434 GCF_012295235.1 Primulina huaijiensis
TAATATTTTATGATTTTATCCAATTATGACATTTATTTTATCTGTTTACCTATACAAGCTGTATATATAAAGTACTTGAATATACAATAGATGTCACTCAATATTAGATCATAAAACTCATTAGAAAATATACCATATATTATAAACAAGTTTCTAGTCGAATCAACCAACTAAAATAAGGATAAAAGTTTTTTGAGTTTGAAACTAGCATCTGTGATCATATGATGATGCACTGAACAACCTTTCCTCGATCGGACTGTCCAAGCGGTTCTCATTTATCGAGTGGAATAGTCTACGGTTATTGTTGTATACCATTAGTCCTTTGACCCAGGACAATGTAGAAACTTTACGTACTAGCATCCACTTTGATCTATTTACTGACTCTATTTAGGGTCATCAGGTGGCGAGGTTGGGTGTAGTTTCAAAATACGTAG
>NW_027351489.1:0-434 GCF_012295235.1 Primulina huaijiensis
AAAATAATTCATCATACCAAGATCAGACATCTCAAATTCAGCCATCATGGATTTCGTAAAAGTTCCAAACATGTTTGTATTATTTCTAGTAAATCATCTGCATATAAGCAAACAATGATCATTTCCTTCCATCTTCAATCTTTATGAAAAAGTGTATGTTCATAAGGATATTTTTGAAATCCTTCCTTCGAAAGATAAGTTTCTATACGATTATACCAAGCCCGTGGAAGAATGCTGATTTTATGTCTAACAGGAAGATAGGCCATGAGTTTTGAGTTGTCATAGCAATCACCAATCTAATTGTGTCATGCCTCGCAACTCGAGCAAAGATTTCTTTATAATCAACACCAAATTCCTGCTTATAGCCTTTGGCTACCAAGCGTGTTTTGTGCTTGTAAACCTCACCATTCTCCTTTAACTTTGTCTTGTAAACC
>NW_027351490.1:0-434 GCF_012295235.1 Primulina huaijiensis
ACATCTTCCACTTGCCCAAAAAGAACAAGAAACTCCAAAATCATAATAAAGTAAGAATCAAATTGAAAAACATGACATGTAAACAATACGTGATTATGAAAGACAAGTATATCATACATTTTTATTTTGAACTATCTACGAATGAACACTTTCAAATAATGAAATTCTGCATAGATGAAAGAGTTCTCAAAATTAAATCCATCTCATAAAACTTAATCACTTAATCTTGAGCATTTATAGTCTCATCGTTAGGGATGTTCTTGTGACATAAACTTGGGGTTCCCTGAGAAGGAGCTCAATAGCTTGAATGTGATAATGTTAGAGTAGATGTCCTGTAAGTGAACTGTTGGCTGGAGAATTAATTGACTCGGTTGTAATAAATAATCTTTATTTTAATATAATACATTATTTCATGGTTTGTTATTTCTTTATCT
>NW_027351491.1:0-434 GCF_012295235.1 Primulina huaijiensis
CTTTTTGTTTGTTGGACTTGAGTGGAAGTACATTCCCAGCTCAAAATCATTAAACACGGTAATATTTTATGCAGTTAAAGTCTGAGCAATGCAATACACGAGTGTGATTGGTTTTAGGGATTTGATGAAGTGAGGTATTTTTTCTTTTGTCTAATTTTGTGAATGTTTTGAATCAAGTAGTGCTATTTTCCACTGTATGTATACTTCATTCACTTTGCCTCACAAATGATCCTTAATTCTATATTTATTTATTGTGGAACATAATATTTAAATATAAAGCTAGGCCACATATTCTTTAATATACTAGTATTTTTGCACGTATGTGGAAAATGGTAAATACAATATAATTTTATATATTTTAACTCATATTTTTATTCTTTACAGTCTAAATTAAATTGTAAAAAAATTATTCCTAAAAATATATATTATAAAAA
>NW_027351492.1:0-434 GCF_012295235.1 Primulina huaijiensis
GGGTCGTGTCGCATTTTGACACCCCTAGGCCTTAAGCCCTAGAATCACAAAACTTTCTCTTGGTTTTTAGATTTTTATTCATCTATCAGTATTAAATTAATATGAAAATTATAATTTTTTTGTTTTAAATATTTATTTTGAATTTTTATATTACCCAATTCAATTTAATATTGCTTTTTTAAATTTTTGTCAATTCTAATTTTTTTTGGTAAAACATAACGTTACATACATATTAATGTCACGCCGATATTACATGTCATGAAAATATATTGAAATTTAAAAAAATAAAATGTTAAAATAAAATTTGATTTGATAAGATATGTAACTTTTCACCAGAAACACCAGCACAATCATTTTTTTTTTACATGTTTTGGTGAATGAATATGAGTATCATGTAATTTTCGGAAGAACGAAATAATCGTACACATTGATGA
>NW_027351493.1:0-434 GCF_012295235.1 Primulina huaijiensis
GCACAAACTGAAATCAGCTAGGCTGATTTCAGCACACTAGCTGAACTTAACCAACTGCTGACTAGCTGAACTGAACTGAACTGAACCGAACCAACAACTGATCAACTGAACCAGACCAGCTGCTGACCAACTGAACCGAACCAGCAGCTGACCAACAGAACCAAACTAGCTGCTGACCAACTGAACCGCACCAGCTGCTGATCAACTGAACCAGCACCAACTGAACCAGCACCAGCTGGTGAGGTTCAGACCATCTGAACCTCACCAGCTGCTGATCAACTGAACCAGCACCAACTGAACCGCACCAGCTGCTGATCAACTGAACCTCAACTTTTTTCCTTTATCTCATTCATAACATGTATCTTTTCATCATGATCATAAATATTTTTCTTTTTATTGAATTCAGATCATTAATTGTGACTTTCCTCATCCTC
>NW_027351494.1:0-434 GCF_012295235.1 Primulina huaijiensis
CTCCTTCCTCTCCGTAATAATTTTTCAACAATGGCTCTCCTTTAACTTTTGGGGATCTGAAGCTTAACTTCCTTTTCCTCCAGGGTAGAAGCCTGTTCTTGAAACCATGTGGCGGTGACTTATCTGGCTTTGATGCATCAGAATCCCCGGAATATACTTGCCCCACGTCTGAGGTACGATGGCTAAAATAGATCCAGTCCTCATCCTCACTACTGCTTGTGTTTGAGTATTTTGAAACACCAGCATGATTTGCATGGGCCAATGTTCCATAGCTGAACGATTTTCGAACAAAAGAGACATCTTTTACTGAGACATCTTTTACTTCCTTAGATTCCCTTTCATCGGAGTCATCGGATGATTCAGTTTCAAGTGGGAAAGTAAACTCGGCATCCTCGCTTTTAATTGAGCTCCTTCCATCACTGACTTCCTCTTCA
>NW_027351495.1:0-434 GCF_012295235.1 Primulina huaijiensis
TTATTTGTTGAATTAGTTAGTTTGATTTCAAAATAATTAAATAAATATATTAAAATATCATATGTAAAAGCTTTAATAATTTGACAAATGTTAATCAAAAGATCACGTACTATCACATTTTGTACATTGAATTTATAAATTTTTTTGAGATATAATTTTTTAAAAAATTACAACTATTACCCATTTTTAAATATCAAATAAAACAATAATATAATATGTGAGACGATAAAACTAATTATTTAACAGTTATGTCTTAAATTTATATATTATGAGAGTTGATTTTGAAAGTGAAGCCAAAAAAATTTTTTAATTCTGATTTTGGTTTCATTGTTCTTGAACCATGGTCGAGTTTATCTTTAGACCCTTAATACATAAATCTTAAATACTCCTAGTAGATATTTCAAATACTACCAAATTTTGTTTATTGAATTTAT
>NW_027351496.1:0-434 GCF_012295235.1 Primulina huaijiensis
TAATTAATTTTATACAGGGTTTTTTTTTTTTTTTTGTACTTTTGAATTTTTACAGAGGGTGCTGATAATTGATATAATTTCACCATTAAGGCTATATAAACATTTGAGTACGGTACCAGCAATTGTGTAAACACATATGTTGAAACACTACATTTCCCCAAACCAAAATTCTTTTAGAAACACAATGACACTTACTATTACCAATCATTTTTAGACCAATCCTTAAATTTTCACGTCGCTTGGTGTCAGACAACCTCTCCTTACTTTCAGTCTTCAGATAATATCATGTCATCATACTACCTTCAGCAAATCAACATCATACTATTAATTGGCCGTTATCATAAATTGGAATACAATTTGTCCAACAAGGACCAGTGAAACTGCAACTGAAAACTGAAAGCAAACTAACAAAAAGAACGAGAGAAAGCACCACA
>NW_027351497.1:0-435 GCF_012295235.1 Primulina huaijiensis
ACATTTTTTAGTTAATATAGAAAAGTTATATTGAGAAAATAAACATGGAGAATCACAATATATATATATAAATAAATCATAAAAAAGTATTTATTTAAATTACAAAAATATCAATATTGACTATTAATCAGTTGATTTTCCCATCACGCCCTCAATCAGTAAATCCAACGTGAGCCATGAAGAACCGCCTTTTTTCATGGCGTCATGCGCGGCTCGTCCCCATTCAGCTACCCTCTTACTCACCTCCTCCGCCACCTTACCGCAGCCCATTAGCTCCCTCGCCTTCATCTCCACCTCCTCTGCCTCCACGTAACCCCTCACCGACCCATCCCGTGACAAGATCCTCAGTCCCACCCCTATTTCATCCGCCACAAACCTTGCATTGAGATGCTGTTCTGCCATAAATGGCATGGCCAGTATCGGCACTCCGGCGGA
>NW_027351498.1:0-435 GCF_012295235.1 Primulina huaijiensis
TTTTTTTTTTTTTTTGGAAGGGGGATTGAATGTTATTTACCATAAATTTTAGTAAGATTAGAGTTGGATCGATGAATTTGATTTGGAACAAAGAATTTGAAATTTGTGAATGAATTTTGTTAAAATATTTATGTTTTGGTGATTTAACAAAATTGTTGTTTCAATAGATAATTGTAGAGCATAGTTAAACTGAATAAAAAAGGCAACTGATTATTCATGTATACATATGTTTTCGAAGCAAAACAGCTAATCAGAGCCATACCGATTATCTAAAAAAAATTTTTGTATATTATTCGAAGGTAAAATTATCACTGATAGTAGGCAAGCAATACTGATCAAAAGGTCAACTGTCGGATCAGTTTTCCTCGGTAAATCAGTTAGTCTAATCAACATCTTTTATGCCAAGTGTAATGCCCAAGATTTTAATACCGTAAT
>NW_027351499.1:0-435 GCF_012295235.1 Primulina huaijiensis
GAATTTGATAGGACAGAGACTGATGAGGTCCCATTTAAAGGAATATGTGATTGTGTGGACTCGTTCTGATGATGATCATGCAATGGAGGACAGTTTTGATGAAGCCAGAAAACAGTAGTTGCATCCACCATTAATCTTTTCATCAGACATGAATGAACTGAATATTTCTCATTCGCCACTGAACTTATTACACATTTCCTCTGCTCTCATTCCGCAAAATTTTGTAAATTCGTCCTAAATCTTGAACTTATTACACATCACATCTTTGTAACATGATAATGCTATAGGATGTAAAGCCCGCTTAATACATCATATGCAATTGGATGGATATTTTAATGATTTGAAACACACACATTGGATATAAAGAAAATTGTATATATTTTTTATCATATAACTTGCATGTTTGGTCTTCTTATAAGTTAATCTATGGTCTAA
>NW_027351500.1:0-435 GCF_012295235.1 Primulina huaijiensis
TCATTTGTAGGACTTGAGTCCAACATTGGATGAAATAAATTTTTTTAATAAACTAATATAATGTTCTATAATTCGCACCTAATGGTACCTTATTATCTCATAACTCTGCTGATATCGTACTTTGAGTTTGTGACATCGTGTACAACAATGGGGTAAAAAGATTTTTTCACACTTATAAATGCCACAAATTTTCGAGTGATAATTGATTAATCTTGAACTTGAAAACCCTATGCCAATTTTGGGAGATAATAAATTACTTGGAGAATAGGGTTTCGTTTGAATAAGTACTTATAAAATATTTTTATAAAGTTTTTTTTTTAAAAAATTATAAAAACATTTTAAAAGTTGTTTTAAGAATAAATATGTGTTTGAACATTTATCCGATAAAGAAATTCTTCCCGTTCAAAAGGTATTAAAAGTTCTAGAAACATAAAA
>NW_027351501.1:0-435 GCF_012295235.1 Primulina huaijiensis
CACAATGGGGTTAAAATTTTCTTTTCAATTAAACAATTCACACAAATAAGATTTGAATCAAATACCTCGTGTCTAGAACTTCCTACTCTTGAGCAAAGATTGAATGAGTGTATGATCAGGAGAAATTAAAAAATGTGTGCAGTCAACAAATCTACTGAAGACAAAATATGCATTAAAAGGATGTCTCCACAAAACTTGCTGATATTCGACTCGACTCAAAATATGAAATCATATAACATATCTGTATAAGGTTGTGTATTATATATATATCTCGAGCAGGAAAGTTTCCAGTTTTATTTCACCTACTTTCAATAATGTCGAAATCTATGGAAAAATATTAATTTTTATTTTTTATTCTATGTTGATGAGCAATCTATGCTCATAGGTGTTATCGATTCAAGTCAAGCTCAAAAAGTCACGTGAGTTAATGGCCTT
>NW_027351502.1:0-435 GCF_012295235.1 Primulina huaijiensis
GTATGAGTCAAGGGTGGAGTCCTAGCCATGCTAGGACTCGAGCACAAGAGGTTGGGAGGAGTCCTAGGTCCCGAGAGCATGAAGGGATGCGTAGGGTGTGGGGCTTGCGCAGGATGTAAGGGCTCGGCCAGGGGGATTTGGGCTTGGCTAGGCTAGGTCATTAGGTTCCTAGGAGGGTGTGCAAGGGTCTGGGCAGGGGCTGGTGCGGTTTGGGTGCGTTGTGGCCCGAAGGAACATGATGAAGCATGGACAACATGATATACGCGAGGCTGCTGCCACTGGTTCAGTGGATTGCTGCTCACATCCACGGGCTTGGGTTGGTCTTGGTATGGTCTGGGCGTGGTCCAAGGTCAGTTAGGGTCATGGTGGTTCATTGGTGGCTCGGCTGGAAGAGTCCTAGGCTAGCTAGGAGTCCTAAGATATACTAGGATACAC
>NW_027351503.1:0-436 GCF_012295235.1 Primulina huaijiensis
CATTCCATGTCACTGTTAGTACTCAAAGATAAATCACATCGTTATCAAATTCATATGTAACTCTCGATATATCAAAGGTTGCAGATTTGATCAGGATATATGAGTGAAAATGACCGTATTGTATGCTAACCATGACTTAAGAATAAGATTTGTATCCTTGATACATCATAACTGTCAGATCATCGATCGAGATTATAATGAGTTCGGAATCATTTATTTAGTGGATTTAGAATCTACTGATTAGATGATATATGGTACTAGTAGTTGTGAAATTAATTAACTAATGAGTTAATTATATCAATTAAATAATAGTTATTTAATTTAATTAATATTCTATGCATGTATTAATTGTGCATCTATTAATGTTTATATATACATACTTTATATGGTGATATAAAATATATGTTATTAATATATCATGCATTATCAAAAGTAC
>NW_027351504.1:0-436 GCF_012295235.1 Primulina huaijiensis
TATTAATTTTGTTATATATACTATGTATTTACTTGATTAATCGCAAAATCAAAGCAATGAAGTATGGAAAGAATACAACAATTTGGAGGGAGGGAAAGTTGAGTTGGTTAAATATGTGAAGTTTGGGATTAAAGTTTTAAATTAGAATCTTATAAAAGTTTGTTATATTTAAGGCTTTAAGGGTGTATGTCGTAAATGATCTTTTTCGTGTTTTATTTATAGTGTGTGTTTTATAGATTATTGTAAATATTCGAGTTTATTCAATGCACATTCGAAAGACACTAACTACGAATCCCACTTCAGAGGAAAATGTAACAATTTTATTAAAAGTAGGTGCAAAAACTATCAAAGTCATGATTAACTATAAAAACACTTGATATGAAAAAAAAAAAATAAATAAACATGACCTTTCTCTCAGTATTAATATTACAACAAC
>NW_027351505.1:0-436 GCF_012295235.1 Primulina huaijiensis
TATGGGTGGTGTTAGAGCTGATAACGATGCTTTACTGATTGTTATTTGAACTTTGGAATTCAACTCGAAGAATGCTTTGTATTTCCTGTTTACATTGTTGCAAATGAGTTCTTGCGTCATTTTACCTCATCTTAAGAATGAAAATAGCAGTGTCACTCGAAGCACAAGGCAATCCAATGTGGAATCAATGGACAGAAGGAGGGCCTCCCCGAAGTCTCTACGCTCAATTATTAACTTAATGCATACTAAAGAGCTAGCTTGATAAAGGGCTAAATTCTGCCTCCAAGAAGGCTGAAACCTCAGGAATTGGCCTCGGTTCATTGCGAGCGCCTAAAAATTGCGCAACTCCTTCAAGGACTCCACTTGTGGTAATTCTAAGTTTCCTGTGTGTGAAATTGTTAGTATGGACTGAGGCTAATTCTGTCTTGATTTGCAG
>NW_027351506.1:0-436 GCF_012295235.1 Primulina huaijiensis
TTTTGACAAAGTTTAAGTTATTAAATTGGAGAAATTAGATAATTTGTGATTAAAAGAGGGAGATAAATTGGAATTTAACACACAATTAATGAATGTGAGAAATAATTAAAAGTCATGGTCTAAAGTGGTATTGGAAATCTAATGTGAGGGAGCGGCCCAAAATTTTTTTTAATTATTTTTATCTTTTGTAGTTTTACATTAATAGTTTAATATTTCAATTAATTTTCTTAAAATAAAGGTCCAAAATAATTTTTTCTTTTTGTATCAAGCCCAACAGTATAGAGATAAAAATTTACACGTTTGTTAACCCTATGTTAACATAAAAATAAAACTCACTTTGATCGTTGTTTGTCAAAGAGCTATCTGTGTAACCAGGCGTCGATAAGTAAACAACAGATAACAATTAAGGTACAAGTTAAAATATTATATATATTTT
>NW_027351507.1:0-436 GCF_012295235.1 Primulina huaijiensis
TAAGGTTAATATGATTTAATTCATTTTAGTAGTTATCATTCAATTGTATTCATGTTGGTAGAAATTGATGTCTTGTGCATTTATTTTTGGTTCATGTGTTTATTATATTCTTGTGATCTTTAGTATTACCTTTGTATTTTTTCACTTGGTTTATCATTCTTCTCAGTGGCAACACTTTTTTGTAAAAAAAATTCTCCGTGCTTTTCTTCTCTTCTTTGTGGCATTGGTTTTTTGTTATTTTCACGTTTTTTCCACTTTGTGGCATTTGTTTATCAAAAGAAGATTTGCATTCTATTATGATGACTGTGATATTTTTTTTCTTTTTTGTTTTTCATTTCATTTGTTTACATGCATAATTTGTTTTACCTTTGATGTTTCATGAAAGCTTGCAATTGATGACACAAATAAATTGAAGTACTTTTATTGTGCTTGACAT
>NW_027351508.1:0-436 GCF_012295235.1 Primulina huaijiensis
TCACAAATGATGTCAGATGTTACTAATTGTTTTTTCGTTAGTAAAATACTTTTTTCAAAATTGGTTACAATATTAAATTTTAATTTTTTTAAACTAATTTTATATTTAAATTGCTATTATCATTTGAATGCATTTTTTATTTTCCTAAAAATATTTTTAAAAATATAATTTAGTTAAGCATTGATTAAAATAATTTTCACATCTATCTTAGAAAAACTTGTCATCTGTTGAAACGACGTCGTGTGTTACCTTCTCCGGGCAACTATTCTTCGTTCTTGATCTTTCTTCTACGGCTTTCTATTCATTTGCATTAATTTAAATCTCACCCGAGATCGTTGTGTACGATTCATCAGATCGCAGTATAGGGCATTTCGATTGTATGAATTTGCAGAAATGGTGCTGATTACGGTAGTTCGAGACTACATCAATCGCATGT
>NW_027351509.1:0-436 GCF_012295235.1 Primulina huaijiensis
ATTATATCGTAAATGATTGGATAAATCCATGTTAAAACTATAAGAGAAAATTACTTTTTTTGTCCTATACGTTTGTTTCTTTGCGATTTTAGTTTTTTATGTTATCAAATTTCAGTTTTATTTCACTATTTTTGTTTTTTCTTTGTTTTTGTTTTTGCAACTCGACACTGACATGGAACTAATGCAGTACTGGTGTGACGCTGATGTGTATAATACCATATCTGTACTCCCAATGGAAAAAATACTAAAATTGCCAAAAAATTTAAAATTACAGAACAAAAACTGAAATTTGATAACATAGGTATTCAAAATCTCAAATGCGACAAAATTACAGGACCAAAAAATACAGTTTTCTCAAACTGTAATAAGGTAAAATTTTTTTTATTTTATTTTTTATAATGAAATGTATAAGAAAGGGTAAAACTTTGATTATATA
>NW_027351510.1:0-436 GCF_012295235.1 Primulina huaijiensis
CAATGATCTTGGAACCTATGTTCCAACTATCATGTCAGATGAAACCATGAAAATGTATCGTTTTAAGAAAGGGCTGAACATGAATTCAGTCAGCTTTGGCAGTATTCAGATCAAAAAATTTTGCAGACTTAATGGGAAAGGAAATGAGCGCAGAAACAGACATCAAGGGCCATGAAGATGAGAGAAAAAACAAGAGGCCTTTCATCAGTCAGTCTGCCCAGAGTGGCCCCAAATTCAAGAGGCCAAACCATTCAAGTGGCCTCTCAAAGGGAACCTTTACCAATGCTATCAACAAGGAAGGAAAATGGTGTTATACTTGTCGGCAGAATCATATCGGAGAATGTTATAAAAAGACGGGAGCACGCTTCAAATGTGGAAAATTGGGACATCGGATTAAAGAGTGTCTTGAGAACAAAGATAAATGGACTGGACCAAA
>NW_027351511.1:0-1046 GCF_012295235.1 Primulina huaijiensis
CATTTTTGGGTGTGTTATTTTGATTTAGGAGTTTGTTTAAAATTATTGTGGGTTGAACTTTTTATTAGCATTTTAATTAGTTGTTTTAGCAAAAATCTCTCCTAATTAAAAACCCACACACACGTTACACACACTCACACACACTTACACGTTTTTATACACACTAAAACACACAACACACTCTACACATCTTATTTTCAGATTCTTTTTTTTAAAAGAAAGAAAACCTAGAGTTCTCCTTCGCAAGAGCAGCAGCCGCCCCTCCCCTATATTTCCCAGCAAATTTCGTTGATTTTCTTCAAAGAAAATCGAGCCACCATCGTCCCGGATCAAGCCTCGCATCGTTCCCGCGTCGGTATCGTCGTTTCGGTATTGTAATCAACAAAAGGCACGTATATACTGTTTTTTTCTGCGTCGATCATGTCATAGTATGCGTTGCAATGTATTTTGTATGAAAATCATGTGAATGTTGTGTAGAAGTTTGAGCAATTATGTTTAGATCACTTTTGAAACCGTTTTTTGATCTAAAATCACGTTTTTTGCTGTCTTTTTAAATACTGCGAATTTTCGGTGATGATTTCGAGAAAACTTTCAACACAAAAATCGTAAAAATTTTCAATACCTTTGATTTGATATAAAATTAAAACTTTTGGATGAAAATTGAGTGAGTTATGACCGTTTTAGTGGGACTGTTCAAACTTCATTTTTCCGAAAAATATGTTATTGATGAATTCTTGAAGTTTTATTGTTGCAGGCTTCGTTGGGGATCAACGGGTGATCGCAGCTGCATATAAGTATATTGTTAATGATGTTGGGATGGTTATTTACGTTTCGTTTCGTGTCGTTAGGCACTTGGGAGAACGAGTAGTCGTAAAAACTATTTTTGTGTCAAAATTTGAGGTTATGGGTTTTATTGTATTGCGTGAGGTGCGTTGTTTCTTTGGGAACGTTTGGGACTTTTTTTATGGAGTCGAGTCAGTGTCATAGTGTCCTAGGATGATTCTCGATGGATTGGTTAAAGAATCGTATTATTTTAGTTGGGAGTA
>NW_027351512.1:0-437 GCF_012295235.1 Primulina huaijiensis
TAATGATCTATAATCCTAGTCTCTCTCCCGAGTTATAGAATTAATCAGACAACACTCAATTTATGGCCAGTAAATTGCAGTTAAATAAACACAGAGAACACATTTAAACAAGAGCGGAATTCAATCAAATAAACAACTGCGTCAAATCATCGTATCCACAAAGTTACATCATTCTCTAGAATGGAAATTTAGTTCATCACGAAATCCAAGCGAAAACAAGACATGTTCAACGTTTTAAACATCGCAACACAGGAAAATAAAGAAACGAAGGAAAAGATAACAAATCCGAAGTGTCGTCTCCGTCCCCGGATCCGTTGTTCTTCGTATTTTAGATCTTCGTCTCGTGTCCGCGTCTCTATCCCGTGAGCTTTTCTCTCTAATTGGTGTTTTTCTCGTGTTCTTTTTCTCCCCTGACGGCTGCCCCCGCTTCTTTCTGA
>NW_027351513.1:0-437 GCF_012295235.1 Primulina huaijiensis
CCTAACCCTAGATTTCAATTCCATAAACGAAGGAAGGTAAATGAGTTATCGATACAAAGATAAACATCCGAATTGAAAGGATTTTCTCTCAATTTAAAGATTTAGAAAACAAAAATGGGTGAAATTGAGCGAAGAAGAAAGGGGATCGAAAAGAGGGGAAAATAATTTTGTTTGACTTATAATATATAATTAATAAATATGCAAAAAATAAAAGCTAAAGCAATTGTGAGCGATGAAACTGTAACAAGGTTGGAATAAAATTACCGCAATGACCTTGTCATGAAATTTTTCGTTATTCTCAAAACCATCCCTGAAATTGTTTATTGTTCACCACTAACCCACAGACTCTTTAATTTAGCAACCAGATCCCTTTGTACCATTCATTTCCTGACTTTTTTTTAAAAAAATATTATAAATTATTAAAATCATTATAAAAA
>NW_027351514.1:0-437 GCF_012295235.1 Primulina huaijiensis
AAGTCTGCACAGTTGAAGATTGAGATTAGCACGTTCAGGCAGACTGACTTCGAGCAATTATATGAGGCATGGGAAAGATACAAGGAGCTATTGAGGAAGTGCCCAAACCATGGCTTTGAAGACTGGGTGCAAATCGAGTTATTTTACAACGGCCTAAATGGGCAAACAAGAGGAACTGTGGATGCAGCAGCCGGTGGCACTATCTTTGCAAAATCGCCTGCTCAAGCTTATGACTTGCTTGAGCAGATGACTATTAACAGCTACCAGTGGCCGACTGAGAGATCTGGAGTGAAGAGGGCAGTTGGGGTTTATGCTGTGGATCCGATTACTTCACTCACTGCCCAAGTATCTGCACTGACCACACAATTGGCAGCAATGAACAAAGTGAGCACATCAGAAACGGAGGGTCCATCGATTGCTGCTGAAGAACTATCTCT
>NW_027351515.1:0-437 GCF_012295235.1 Primulina huaijiensis
AAACTCGATTTAATTCATCGGTGTTCAATATTTCAAGAATCGAACAATTGTAGCTCAACGATTTTTTCTCCAAACTGATCCCATCAATTGGTATTAGAGTGGGTTGTTCTTGAAAGAACATTGAAACTGATTTTGATGCTTAAAATTCGAAAATTTCAAATTTTTTGAAACATATATATGCAAAACTGAATTTTCGTACAGTTTGCAGCAATTGTAGGAAAAATGGCATTTATCCTTGCTCGAGTGTCCAAATGATGAACTGCTTTTTGTGTTGCAAACTAGACTCTTAAAGGATTGCAGCGGTATAAAATTTGTAGCCTATCCAAGCTCGAGAAAAAGCATTTTATTCATTGAATGCAGAGCATATGTGATGTAGCAGAAAATGAGCCATGGAGAAAATTGGTTAGTCACTCTTCTAGTTTTATAAATTTCAAACT
>NW_027351516.1:0-437 GCF_012295235.1 Primulina huaijiensis
ATTGGGTACAGTTACGACACATGTAGGAGCTAGTGCATTGTAGTCTGAAATTCACTGCTCAATTATGGGTGTGGATATCCTATGTGATCTGATGAAATAATCGTGCATGGAATATCTTGCATGATTATGACATGTACATTAGAGAAGGAGTTCTTCAATTATACATACGATGCCACTATTTATTCTCAAAAATGAGTCACATAGTTATCGAATTTTTATGCAACCCTCGATGAACCATTGGTTTCAGATTCGATCAGGATATATGAGATGAAAGGACTGTATTGTACGTTAATCATAACCGATTGATTCCTGCAGGCACTATCAGTGATACCTAGGAAATCACGGGGCAATGTTACTAGACGCTCTTACCATGATTCAATGTGTTTAATCATAGATATGATTTCTGACATTCTCATGATCAATTGTTGATACATAGA
>NW_027351517.1:0-437 GCF_012295235.1 Primulina huaijiensis
CACAGATAAAAATTCGTGACACCGTCTCACAAGAGATCTACTCTTGTATAATATATGATGACTTGAGTGAAAAATATTACTTTTATATCATTAGTATTAATTTTTACTATAAATATGCAACAAGTCGAACCATCTCGAAGAAATAGATCAGCACGACCTATATGTTATACTTCTTAATTGCATCGAATATCACTTGTTAAAAAATAGTGTGTAATAGATATTTTTTTATGGAGGGTTTGTTATAATTGGATTCAAATTTGATTTCCTCTCAATTTTAAGATATTGTTGTCATATACACGCCATAGAGATTTTAATTTATTATTTATATATATATCAATTTTTTTTCTCAAATTATATTATTTGAAAATTTTAAATGATAAAAACAACTTCAAATATAAAACTTAGCATAAAAATTACTCTAAAATTATTATATTTTT
>NW_027351518.1:0-437 GCF_012295235.1 Primulina huaijiensis
ATCGTGAGGAGAGACAACATTGTGGGTTTAGAAGATGAGACAGACAAATTAGTTGGCTATTTAATGGAAGAAAAAAACGAACTAGATGTGATCTCCATCATTGGTCTTCCTGGCCTTGGCAAGACAACAATAGCAGGAAAGATTTTCAGGGATCCGAAAGTTCAATACGAATTCCCGACTCGTATATGGGTTTTCGTTTCTCAAGATTACAAGAGAAAGGATGTGTTCCTCTCCATTTTGAAGAGCTTAACCACAATCACTGACGACATGCATCGCAAGACTGACATGGAGATAGCGCAGATTCTCAGTGACTATCTAAGGGAAGGACGGTTCTTGATCGTCTTGGACGATGTGTGGACTGCCGAAGCCTGGCTTGATCTCCATGTTGCCTTTCCAAAGAGCAATAAGTTAGGAAAGATCTTGATAACAAGTCGCCA
>NW_027351519.1:0-438 GCF_012295235.1 Primulina huaijiensis
TCCTTAATCAAGGTGTCCACAGTGGAATCATTACGGTTTATCCCCTCCATCACCCCTAACTTCGATCCCACTCCTGGTATCCATTTGTCATCAAAAATTCTTATTGACTTACCATCACCAACCCTCCAAAACAGACCCCTCCCTAGAAGCCCTTTACTCCAGAATATTGATCTCCAAATATAAGATGGGTTACTACCCAAACCCGCCTCCAGCACATCACCATGTTTAAAGTACCTACCTTTAAGTAGTCGAGAGGCTAATGAATCTGGAAATCTAATCAATCTCCATACTTGCTTCGCAAAAAGCGCCCGGTTAAAATCCTCCATTCTTCTGAAACCCATACCTCCCTGTACTTTAGGCCTGCATAGAGAGTCCCACGACTTCCAGTGTATTTTCCTCTTCCCATTATCCATTCCCCACCAGAAGTTGGCACATTCC
>NW_027351520.1:0-438 GCF_012295235.1 Primulina huaijiensis
AACTCGGTTTTGTGTGTTGATTTGGAAAGTAGTGTGGGAACTCGGTTTCTATCAGAATTAGAAGTAATGTCTGTCAAAAGTGATTATGAAATCAATAAAAAAGGCTTATTCTTGAAACTCATGTTTCTTTTAACAAAAATCACAAGTCAATCATAGATATTTGATATGATATGATCCAACTCAAAGTATAAAAAAATATCATTTTTATTTCAAAAATATCATTTTTTTATTATAAACATGGATGGAATCGAATCATCACACAGTATATATTCCTAAAATGGTCTCTTACTATTTTTGTGAATGGTGGTTTAACTTGATTATTTGCTGTGATTGAATAAAAGAATAATATTTGGTGTATACATAAAATAAAAAGTATGGGTGCTTATACAATATTTTTTTATTAAGAATTAAACATATAATTTAATGTTTAAAAATTAC
>NW_027351521.1:0-438 GCF_012295235.1 Primulina huaijiensis
CTAGGGTGCCGAGAGAGATTAGATTTCTTTTGAGGTCAGGCACATATCTGACCTCTTGAAAGACTTTGTAGGAGCCATCGTCAAACCTCAGTCTGATGGAGCCATTTCCTCTCACTTTGCATGATCTGTCATTGCCTAGGATTACCAGGCCTTGTTCTGAATCTTGAAGAGTTTCAAAACAGGACGTTGTCGGGCACTGATGAAATGTGCATCTCGAGTCCAGGATCCTTTCATTTGTTGTCCCTTGGTCTGTTGTGGTCAATGCCTCTGCCAAGTCATATGCATCAGATGACACAGAGGCTTCTCCGTCATCCTTAGCTCTTTCTGGGTATAATAATTAATTATTTATTAATATAATTGTATATATTATTATTAATTTAACTCTTACTAACTATTATTTTTATTAATCAATAATTTAATTCCTATAATTTCTTTCTA
>NW_027351522.1:0-438 GCF_012295235.1 Primulina huaijiensis
GAAAATCTTCCCTATCTTCTGGGATAAGCTCGGCCTCTTCAAATTGCTCTTGGAATTTGTCAAAGCCGGTTCGAACGAAGGAATAGGCCTGATCCTCAACCGCGATCTTAAATTCAGGAGACTGAAGTAAAGAATTTCTCCATTTCTCTTGAGAATACGCAAATTCCGCCAGGGAACTCTCAGCAACAGTAGCCCGGGATTGTTGGTTCTCTATCTCCTCAGACAGAGAACGATCCTCTGACTCTAAGACAGAGATACACCCCTGTAATGTTTCTTCCCAAGCAAGGCCGGCATCCACGTCTTCTCAGGCTTTAGCCAGGTCCATTTGACCTATTGCCAATTGCCGGTTGGCCGTGTCCAAGGCATCTTGGAGGTCGGTGATTGCTTCTTCAAGAGCTGATCGAACCCGGGACAGCTCTCCTTGGAGTTGCTCGTAAA
>NW_027351523.1:0-438 GCF_012295235.1 Primulina huaijiensis
GTAAAAATCATGGGAAAGCATAGACTCAAGTGTGAGGGCAGAGATTTGCGCGCACATGCACGGAGATGAGACGAGCATATGCGCGGAAGCCAAATATGCCGGACAAAACGTCTCGCGCATATTCGCGAGATAGTGAAGTTGCTACATGCCGAGACAACAAGTCTCGCGCATATGCGCGGGGAAGAGGCGCGCATATGCGCGAGAAGAAGGGAAGCTAAGAGCTGAGACAGAATGTATCGCGCATATGCGCCGGTGTTGGACGCGCAAATGCGCGAGACGTGCAGATTGAAGGATGAGCCACATAGCTCTACCATGCATTTATATGTGTAGTCTGCTTCATTTTCTTCAAACTTCAGAACTCTGCAGCATGAAAATCGAAAAGCTCCTTGAAAGTTTTCTTCATCTAGTAGAACTTGTGGTTTTCAAGATCCGGCCATC
>NW_027351524.1:0-438 GCF_012295235.1 Primulina huaijiensis
ATCTTTGAGGTATTTTGGAGATCATCTTTCGTTCATGATGATTCAATTTCCTAATATTCCCTTCCACCTTGCCGCGACTTCCATCATCCCTAAACTTGGAATTTCGGGCCATATCTGAAATCGACAACACCGGTTATTACATCTTTGCCATACTCGAAAGCCGGCCTAAATCTGTAGCGATTTGAGGGAGAGAAATTTGTAGGTATCCGTAACAGAATTTTCGAGATAAGCCAAGAGGAACTCATGGGATTTTTTTATATTGGAGTTCATCTTTAGACAACACCGCACTGAAAACATGGACCGCATTGTCATAGGTGTAAATGAGCTTCTGTTAGAATAGGTGTCCAGCGAACCAACTTGTGACTTGATCTTTATTGACTCTTATGTACAATTTTTATTTTAATAATATTTACGATTTTATTCAATTATGACAATTAT
>NW_027351525.1:0-438 GCF_012295235.1 Primulina huaijiensis
GATAACCGAAAATGGTTCATATGGACTACAATTAAGTTGATCCAAAGTGTGGTGTAATTAGCATTACCATGGTTTTAATGTGTGAGCATATACAATGATAACGTATATATTATTGTTGAATAATAAGGCAAGAATTGTGTTATGCATATGTATACGTTAAACGAAATATTATATTGCCACGTAGTAATTAATGGATATAATAAATAATACTCATGCTGTTTGAACATCTATGTTTTATTAGTAATATGTGTGGGGGAAAAATAAGCTCATTCATGGATATAACGATATTACTACCATGTGCAAACAATCATAGATGTTGATGATCTCAGTAACTATATTTATTTTAGAAATATATGATTTTATTAATTCATATTTACAAATCAACTTCTAAAAAAAAATTGACTAAGAAATGTAAATAAATAATTTTTTTGACATAAA
>NW_027351526.1:0-438 GCF_012295235.1 Primulina huaijiensis
TCGTGAGCTCGCCCGACGCCGCCGAGCCCTCACGCTCGCTTGTCTCGCCATCTCCCTGCCCAGCCGAGCTCGCCCAAGCCCACACGCTCGCCTCGCCCCTGCCGCGCTCGCCTAACGCTTGCCCAACGTCCGAGCCACTCTCGCCCAGCGCTCGAGCCACGCTCGCCCAGTGACCCTGCCACGCTCGCCCAGCGCCTCCGCCACGAGCTCGCCGAGCGCACCTCGCCCCTGCTGCAAGCGCTCCGCCCCAGTGCGCGCTCGCGCCCCAGTGCTACGCCCAGCGCGCCCTAGCCCTCATCACGCCCTGACAGCACCTCGCCCGACGCCCATCGCCTCGCGCACACAAGCGTCGCGCTCGCCCGGCACCCCTACTGCAAGCTCGCCAAGCAAGCTCGCCCCAGCCGTGCGCTCGCCCGGCGCCCCTGCTGCAACCTCCGC
>NW_027351527.1:0-438 GCF_012295235.1 Primulina huaijiensis
TCACTTGCTCGCATTGTCCCATATTCTCACCAATGCAATTAATTTACAAGATCAAGATACATGAAGCCACATGAATCAGGTTTCAAATTCACAACTTTGTTTTCTTTAGGGAACAAGCTACGTGCATTTAATTAGCAGAGGCTACAACAGACTCTAAAACATCCATCCAAAAAGGGCCAATATAAACAACAGTGTATCATATAGCTTTAGATAATTTTTCAAAATTTCAAGTCTCGGATCTTGAAGCACAAACTTTTGATGTGAGTTAATTCAAAAGTGAATGTTAAGTTTTGCTACTGCCTAGCACATTTCTGGAGTTAATAACTTGTGATGTTACCTAAAAATTCTCAACTAAGATAACAGGATAAAAAGAACCTGCGACCTTCGGAGAAACGCCTCGCTATGAGAATCTAGCTTCGCTAACGCTCAGCTAAGTCT
>NW_027351528.1:0-849 GCF_012295235.1 Primulina huaijiensis
AAATCAAAAGTGTTACGAGGCAAGGAAATACCCTTAGTGAAACTAATATGGCGCAATCATGCAATTGAAGAAGCAACTTGGGAGCGAGAAGACGAGATCCAACCGAGATATCCTGAACTATATGGTATGTCAAATTTTGAGGACGAAATTCTTTGAAGGATGGGAGATTTGTAATGCCCGGTTACTCGTACAAATGATAATAAAGCGTTTATGTCGTTTATTATGTAGTTATTTAGCTCATTAGATTTCACGTGATGATTGAGGTATCAATATTGAGATTGAACATGATTTTTTTTATATTGTCCATGATGCATTGAGAATGAATATGTGTTAAAATAGTGATAGTAAGATGTGTAGATAAAGTAGTGTGATGAAAGTTGGTATAGGACTGCAATAAATGAGATGAAATTGTGGTAGTTGTTACGGGTTTTAGCATAAAGATTGGAATATTGATCTAAATTGTTTGAGGCCATAATTATTAGAAAGCTAAGATATAATGCTACAACTTTCATGTTTTGAGTTTTGTTCAAATCATTAAGGAAGACGAGCCAAAAGTGGCCCAAAGTGTATCGTGTGTATCGTTGTTCCTGCATTGACACATGTTGAGAGAATAAACATAACTTTTTACTCAGACCTTCAAATGACCCGACACTAGTTGGAGATTCAAGCCAAGACATAGGGCTACAACTTTCATGTTTACCACTTTTCCAGATTATGAACGGAAGATACGTTTCTGAAGCAATCTTTGAGGTGGCTGTGCGAAGAGTGGCGCCCGAGCGGTAAGAAATGACCGCCCAGCGCCATTTGTTCTGAATTTTTGGTTGCGGACAGAAAGTTCCGCGTTCGAGC
>NW_027351529.1:0-438 GCF_012295235.1 Primulina huaijiensis
ATAATTATAAAAATTTAATCAACCAAAAATATCATATAACAATGTTGAGTCTGATTATCCCTTGTGATAAGCCTCGTTTCCTTGATATAGAGAGGATCGCTCAACCCTCTTTCTTGGACAACCGGATACCGAGAGCCATCCGATGATGCTATGACGTGACATTTCAGTCAAGATCTCGATTGAGTGTGGGAGTCACCAACTTATTCAACAGAGCAATGTGCTACATACTCAGAAACCTCCAGACTGAACATGATTTTCTAGTTTGATATAATCATCAGTTCATGATTCATGCGTACATATATAGATTTGTATACTCGTATATTACCTAATGCACGATTAGACAACTCACGCCTTTACTTTTATCTTGGATATCTTATTCCCACAGGACAAGTATCTGGTAGGACGGGCAATGCGGACAAAGCAGTTGCTAGTTATTTA
>NW_027351530.1:0-438 GCF_012295235.1 Primulina huaijiensis
ACACGATTTTAAGGTTTCTAGGAACACACCACACACGCTATAAAGCAGAAGGAAGCTGGCTGGTTCAGAAACTTCTGTCAAGGGATCATAGAGGCTTGGTTTTGGGGTATAGCTTGGCATGGCTTGACACGGCTGGGACCAGGGCTAGCCAAGGTCATGTTCGAGTCTGGGAGGGAGTCCTAGCCATGCTAGGACTCAAGTACATGGCTCAGGAAGGAGTCCTAGCCACCCGAGGAGAAGCGTGCTGTGCAACGTTGGTGTAGCAGCGCGCAGGGAGACAGGGCTTGGCCAGGGGGGCTCGGGCTGGGCTAGGTCAAGGGTTAAGGGTCCTAGGTTGGTGCACAACATGTTGGTTCATGGGCTGGGGAGTCGGCTGGAACCTAGCAACCAAAAACGTAGAGTCCTTGTTGCATGGGAGTCTCGGCCGAGAGTGCAGCT
>NW_027351531.1:0-438 GCF_012295235.1 Primulina huaijiensis
TCATGAATATATTGAGTTAATAAATTAAACATTCATGATATTACAACATCATGACACCGAAACATTTTGTACTTAAATCATGAAAGACAATGAATTCCAAAGCTTAAATAAATCCGCCAAACTCAATTTGTTAACTTACATGATATGGGTTTTGATCATAAAAAATAATATTCTTTTGTAGCCGCAATATCATCTCACTTGAAATAATGATAAACTTAAACGTAAAAGAAGTAAACAAATAGTCAAATGATTTTCCAAAAATTATCATAATATTATCGAACTAAAATTTATTGAATATAAAAACCTCAAATTTGTCTCATAAATTAAGTTAATAAATTGAACAAAAACAATTAAAACTATATTTATCTTTAGGCATTGTATGCATAAGTTAAACTCTCTCTGTTCTAACGTAACAATAAAATATTTATTTTATCGAAT
>NW_027351532.1:0-439 GCF_012295235.1 Primulina huaijiensis
GGGTGGTACAGCGGCTGGTTGCTTGGGTTAAGCTTAGTTAAGAAGGGTAGTTAGGTCCTAATGGTGAGTGTTCTAGGCTGGACAAGTGGTGGAGTTAGGGAGGACCGAAAGAATATTGAGTTTGAGTGACATGTGTTGGGAAGAGATCAAGGGAGGGGGACAGCCGAGAGTTGTAAATTTCCTGAAAGTTTAAGCCGTGGTTTTAGGGGATTGAGTACACGTTTTAGAAGCTTTAAGTGTTGGTAAGATATTATAAAAATTTGGGAAAAATTCGGTTAAGTTTCGGTTCGATTCGAGTTAAAAACGGGACCCCGGTCCAAGTTTTAAAAAGAATCGATTAAGTTTGGGTTTGGGCTCGAGTTTACGTCTAGGAGTACTTTTATATATGTTTTGCGATATTTTAAGGAGTTTGGTACACTTCGGGTCAATTTTAGAGGTC
>NW_027351533.1:0-439 GCF_012295235.1 Primulina huaijiensis
GTGATTGGGAGGAAAAGATGGAATATGCTGTGATTGAGGTTGCACGTTAGAATGTGACCTTGGACCAGAGCCATCAAGCCTCAACTCTTCATGAGTTTCTGGATGAGTGATCTTCACGGTTCTACGAGAACCGCTATATTTGACAGCTTGCTGCTGAAGAAACTGTGGGACCATATTCATTCCCAAGTTTCCCAACTGAGGACCCATTTGTGATGGAAAGTTCAAGGCATGTCCCTGATGCATCATTCCTTGAGCCTGCAGCGGATGTGGTGGAAGACCTGAAACAAACATGGGCTGCTGAACTGATGGGTTACCCAGTGGTAAGGGAAATGGCATCGGCATTGGCAATTGCAACGATGTTCCTGACATAGACTGAGATTGAATTTGTGGATTAGGACCGCCAAATTGAACAGTTACTTGTGGCTGGTGAAATTGTAGC
>NW_027351534.1:0-439 GCF_012295235.1 Primulina huaijiensis
GTGGTCTCCACCTGCTCAGCTATTGTCAGTGCATAGGATATCATATCATCTTGAGCATATCTCTGAGGTGGTTTGATCTGTCTTCGTTGTCTGTCCCTGGCTAACTTGTATTGATTTTCTTCAACCTCAGATTCATGTTCTTGTTCCAGATCTGATACTCTTTGATCAGTATCATTTTGGCCTTGATGTAGTCTCACAGACTCCCCGACATTCTCCACCTCAACTTGGGAACTAGAGGTGAGATTTTCGATTGTAGTAGTGCTGCCTCTTATATGTGAGTACCCCATCTTGGTTTCATCAAAAGTGACATCTCTTGTGATAATACACCTCGGGCCAGCTTGTTCTAAGTTCCACAACTTGTATCCTTTTACCCCCACCATGTGTGACTGTTCTCGAAGGCCCCCACACATCAGAGTGAACATACTCAAAGGGCCTGGTA
>NW_027351535.1:0-439 GCF_012295235.1 Primulina huaijiensis
GGAGCACCCCGACCCGGCTCGTCCATTTCACCCGGATCGCATCAGGTAAAAATTACCTAAATAATTTGTATCAAAAGTCATCTCGACTCCATCCTCAGAAATTGCATGGTCGTACGAGAATTTTCTCGCATTGTTTCTATTCAAAAAAATATATATATGTAAGACGTTAATATAATTTTATATATTTTTCACTTGGCTGCTATTTTATTAAAAAAAGTTGTCAATTTCCTTCTGCTTCTCATTGATATCAGGTATTGTTGTATCCGGTATGGAGCCATCCTCGGTCAAGTATAGCGTATCGGCAGATTGAGTGACTCGAACTCGGCTGCAAATTTTCGTACTAAGTCCAATGAGCTAAGATCAAGACTCATTATTATAATCTTCGACTCGGGATATGTTAGAGTAGATGCCCTGTAAGCCAACTGTTGGCTGGGGAATT
>NW_027351536.1:0-439 GCF_012295235.1 Primulina huaijiensis
GTGAGAGGAGGAGTAGCATTTGCAGCAGTTGATGACGGCGTCGTTCGAAGGGATTGGCGGGTAGACTTGAAAACAGGTTGGGCAGAAGGACTGTGCATGGAGGCGTAGAACGCAGGTGGTGCAGAGACGACGGAAGATTCCGCGGTGACGGACGTGATGGAGAAGAAGCCGCTCCTCCAGGCCGCAATTTCCGCATGCCACGGCGGCCGAAGAGACAGCCGTGGTGGTTTCCGGTTTTATAACCATCTCGGAGTTTTTGAAACTCAAGCTAAAGTCGGAATTGGAGGAGTACCAGTTATTAGGGTTTCTCAGGGCGGGAGATACGAGAGGGGGGAAGGCTGACAATGTCACAGATCATCATTACGACGCCGTTTTTTGGTAAATTTTGAATAATCACTTCAAATTCATTCTTCGCTAATCATATTTAAATATTTCCAAT
>NW_027351537.1:0-439 GCF_012295235.1 Primulina huaijiensis
CAACATGTTTGAGCAATAATAATAGTAATTGAATATCCGTAGCATCTCACTCAGTATTCGTCATTACCAATAATGACTTTGCTAATTTGGAATTACTTGCCCAATGTCACTATGTTAGTCTCATCTCCGTGGAAGTTATGAGACATGAGGGCATAACTTGTAAGTTGTCATATAATAGCAAGAATATGTATATTGTGAAACGGTTTTACGTATCTATATTTGTGAGAAATGTCGATCAAATAAATAAATATCATAAAAAATAATATTTTTTAATGAGTTTAGTTGAGTTAGTAATCTGGCTTATTAAATTAATCAATGAGACATAAATTTAAATTTTTATGTAATAAACGAGTGGAAGTTAACTAGGCACGAGGAACCTAAATTTATTTTCTAACCATTATCTTAGCAAACCCCGTCCTTTGAATCGACAATTGTCGGC
>NW_027351538.1:0-439 GCF_012295235.1 Primulina huaijiensis
TGCTACACCTGTCAGCACAGCTATGACTACTGCTAAATGGCTACGAACTGTTGTAGCTCCTCTTCCATCAAAACCTCCAGCAGAACTGGAGAGATTCCTATCATCTTGTGATAGGGATGTGACAACTGATGTTATTAGAAGAGCTCACATAATACTCGAGGCCATCTTTCCAAGCAGTGGACTAGGGCAAAGTGCAAGTTTGATGGATAACATATGGGCCGAACAACGTCGACTGGAAGCAATGAAGCTTTACTACAGGGTTCTGCAAGCAATGTGCACAGCGGAATCTAAGATTTTGCACGCAATCAATTTAACATCTTTGCTGACCAATGAGAGGTTTCACAGATGTATGCTTGCCTGCTCAGCTGAACTCGTTCTTGCTACGCATAAAACTGTGACAATGTTATTTCCAACTGTGTTGGAGAGAACTGGAATTACT
>NW_027351539.1:0-439 GCF_012295235.1 Primulina huaijiensis
TCGGAACATTAGGCGGAAGCGATATGTACATATTCACCTCTTCAATCGTTTGGTCCCAATCGAACACCTTCTGACCTGAAAAAGAAAGATTTCAAACACAAAAATCCAATTCTGATTCACATATAAAAAGAAATATAATTAGAGAATCCATACCATTATGGATGAAGCTGTGCTTCTTCTCAGGAGCCAATTTCTCCGCCATTTTCACTCTATGGTAGGGCTTTCACAGCCTTGAATTTTTCAATTATTTCTCAAAACAAAAGCTGTGAAATAGTGGAAGGAAATTCTTTAGCGTGAGGGGCTACGGATTTTCACGGCATGAAGTTGAAGAGCTCGTTTGGTCAATGAAGGTAAAAACACATTATTAAAATAAAATATAAAAAAAATTAATATTTATCCGTATTTTTAATTTTTTTTAAAAAAAATTAACATATTTAAT
>NW_027351540.1:0-439 GCF_012295235.1 Primulina huaijiensis
CCTAACAGCCAATGAAAATCACATTTCAACAATAGTATCCCAAACAAAAGAGATGAAAACCATGGATAGAAGCAATGAAGCAAAGTTTCCATACAAGTTTCAAGTTACTTGGATACCCCTGTACCTGAAAGAATATGGTTGTTGGTCATATTGCACATGCAAATGAGATTTGGCATCCTTCCATCTAGAGGCTGGTGATGCAACAAGTATTTGCAATAAATTCTTAAATATTGAAAGAGATACAAATGAATCAACAAGAAACAAAATCTAGGAAGTACCTAAACCAAGATCTACAAGGTATAGTTTTTTCTCATCAGGGGTCCCTGGAGGACCAAACAATAAATTCTCAGGCTTCACATCCCCATGGACAAACCTGGCAGTTTTTTAAGTAATTAGTAAAAAGATCAAATATGTTTTGGCATGCAAGTATCTACACATC
>NW_027351541.1:0-440 GCF_012295235.1 Primulina huaijiensis
AAAAACAAAAACAAAAAACAAAAGTGTAATATTAGTATCATATAACGGTAAAGTTGGAAGAAAAAGTTGGTGTTCTTCTTAAGTGATTAATATCATGTCCTCAACTTTAATAAAATAAAAAAGATTTGAATGAATTTTTTTTATTTTGAACATAGATTTGAAGGAATTAAAGTTCGATAAAATTATTAGTTTTATAAGAGTAAGTTTCATATAAGTTTACCCAATCTATTTAAAAAATAATATTTATAAGTTTATCGAATCTATTTAAAAAATAATATTTTTAACATAAATAATATTTTTTTAATGATTTTAATCGATTCATGGAACCATCTTTACAACTCTCATATGAATTTTTTCGTATAAAACATAATAAATGATTTTAAATAACAAAATTGTACTTCGTTAAAAATTATTATTTTTAATATTATTTTTTATTTTTA
>NW_027351542.1:0-440 GCF_012295235.1 Primulina huaijiensis
CTGAACACAAAAAAAATCGACGGCTGGGGACTGAAGGCTAATTTCCCGTATGATTTTCAACCAATCAATTGTCAGTCGGGGTAAAATTTTATTTTAACCACTTTAACTATAAATGTAGAAAAAAAATTAATAATTTACCTACGTAACTTAAAAGTGAAAGTATAATAATAATAATAATAATAATTATTATTATTATTATAAATGATTAGGCTACGAATTAAATCATGTCATTATTTGAATGACTTGGATATATTTCATCACATTCTATATGATAGCTCTTTGGGACCACACAAAAAAGCGCAATTAGATTTGGCATTTATGCAAATCCTTTTATAAATTAATTTTTTTACAAGAGATTTTTTGTAATTAAAAAAATAAATATTTTTTATTGTATTGTGTTTTATAATAATTATTTTAGTATTTTAGAGCACCTCATATAT
>NW_027351543.1:0-440 GCF_012295235.1 Primulina huaijiensis
TCACATTTTCAACACAAATATTTTTCATATTTTAAAATAATTTTTTATGATTAATCATTCTATTTTCCGAGATATTTCAAGCAATCATTATTATGTTATTATTTGGAACATTGAAGAAGCACATTCATTTGCATTATTAGTTTCATAAATGTGTTACTAGTTAATAGCCACAATTTTTTTTCTTACAATTTTGATCAAAAAACACATGTTCAAATATTAAAAATTCTGACATATTTGGCGTAGCTATTAATTCATATTAAGTCTCGACGAGCTGATGCTTCAAGATCTTATTTGAACATATGATTTGGAAGGAAAATATAGAAGTGAAGATTTTTGTAGATACTATTAGGTTATGTTATATTAAATATTTCATGAGAGGCACTTGTTCATCTTAGATTCGAGTCTCGTTGATTGTGGATGGGTTTTCCTAATTTATTTAG
>NW_027351544.1:0-440 GCF_012295235.1 Primulina huaijiensis
TTATTTAGGTCATCCATGAAAAATATTACTTTTTATTGTGAATATCGGTAGTATTAACTCGTCTTACAGATAAATATTAGTGAGACCGTCTCACAAGAGACTTATTCATCTATAAATATGTGCCGAACAATTGTCCAGGTTAGTATTGCAAGTTTCAAAAGAAGATGATAAAACTACTCAAGATCTATTCAATCTGCTGTGGAGATTTCGTGGAGTGATAGACATTGTGATGACTCTATTATTATGAGAAAGTATAAGTTGTCGTGCGCCAGTTTTGAGGAACAAAACGCCCGTGCGTGTAAGTTAGTTGGACCGAACCACATTAAGATCCGTGTGTTCTTGTGTTCTTTATTTTATTATTCACTCGCTTACTGAACAACGATAAAGAACAAGTCACTGATACTGTATGAAAACACCATTTTCAAAAAGAATAAAGAAAA
>NW_027351545.1:0-440 GCF_012295235.1 Primulina huaijiensis
TCTCTCGGCGCATATGCGCGAGACACTCTGTCTCGGCGCTTGACTGTTGCCGTTGGGCGTGCATATGCGCGCCAGGCCTCCGCGCATGTGCGCCCAATTCTCTATTTCTAAACTTTGGCTATTCTCTGTCTCGGCAATCACCAACACACCTCCTCGCACATATGCGTGCCCTGTCTCGCGCATATGTACGAGGTCCTCTGCCCTTGCGATTGGTCTCTCGCGCATATGCGCCAATCCCTGCTCATCCACTCATGCACATGCTCTCACATATCATCCCATGTTTTCCATATCTCCTTCAAGCTTTTTATATAATCACATCAATAAGTCAATTGATTAGTGTCTGATTACAGTATTAATATCTCGAGCATTACAATATGCAACCAACACATATACTCATGCATCTTATCAAAGATAAAACCACCACAATAGGCCTCACCATC
>NW_027351546.1:0-440 GCF_012295235.1 Primulina huaijiensis
ATTGTTGAGAGAGCATTGCTTGCCGAGCATGATGAACAAGAAATCGAGAAGGAGCGACAATTAAGAAGACAAACTTTCCAAGCGAAAGGTCAATGTGCAAGTACTCATGTTCGAGGCGGCCACAAAGGGAATGACAAAATGGAGCAGCGTTATCAACCTCATTTTCCTTCCTTGGATACTGAGAGACCATTGTGTCCTAAGTGCGGCAAGCCACACAAAGGAGAATATTTGGTTGGAAGTGGCCGATGTTTCAGATGCAAAGAAGTGGGGCACGTAGCATAGAAATGCCCACTATCTTCGGATAAAGGAAGAGTACATGAGATAATTTTTGCAACGACAAAAGAAGGTGATAATCCTGATTCTTCGGTAATATCAAGTGATGTTTTAATATCAGACAAGGAAGCACTTACATTAATTGACACTGGTGCGACACACTCGTT
>NW_027351547.1:0-440 GCF_012295235.1 Primulina huaijiensis
ATACACAACATTAAAAATGTGATATTAATATATAATATTTCAGTATCAACTCTTTCAGATCTGATACTCATATATGATATTGTAGTGCACAAATAAGTGTAATAACGGTTAATATAATATAATTTTTCCAATTTTATATGAAATATATTATTTTTTATATCGGATCTAAAACAATTAATACATGAATATAATGTATTAGTTACAAAAGAAATTTTGGCAAGAGAAAAGTTACAACAATCATTGTAACTCAATCAGGCCGGCCACAGATTCAACGTTAGACTTTTCAAAAATGGGATATAATATAATATAGACGTAGCATGGCACTGCTTCCCAGCCTTTTTGGCAACAGACTGACGTCCCCCCGGAAGTGACAATGACCCGTTAGCACGTCTAAGCTTCCCAACTTATCTTCTAGCTAGCCCATTATTTTTCTTATCTTC
>NW_027351548.1:0-440 GCF_012295235.1 Primulina huaijiensis
TATTTCATTGCCATTGATATCTCATTGTTTCCTAGATATGTTGAAATGAACCTATGTGTAGGAAATTTCTCCCAAAAGAAAAAGCACTGAAGGGGATGATAGGACCCCTGCTACCGATAAGACTGCGAAAGTTGTTGACGAATTCAATAATCTATTAAAAGAACAGGCGAAGGTCCATGGTGAACTGATTCAGAAATTATTGAGCATGCACACCCAGACTCAGGGTCGTGGCCATGGAAGGGGTCAAGGCAGGACAGAAAGCACTGAAGATGGTTCTTATGATTGGTTCAGGCGGATGAATCATCTTGAATTTATTGGTGGTCCTGATCCACTAGTTTCTCTTGAGTGGGTCAAGTCATCGGAGGTCATCTTTGATTATTTGAAGTTCACCTATATTCTAGATCATGGAACATAAAATTTGATGAAGCTATAAAATCTTA
>NW_027351549.1:0-440 GCF_012295235.1 Primulina huaijiensis
TTAGAGATAATATTAATATTAATATCAATATCAATAATAATAATAATAATATTATTAATATTTTTAAAAATAATATTATTATTATATTATTAATACAAATAATACTATTATTTTATTATTGATATTATTTTCGGTGCGGGTTCGGGATTTCGGAGATGGGAATAGTAATCTCATACCCGTCCCGAACTACATCGGAGATTTAAAAGAATCCCCGAACCCGAACCCGAACCCGAACCTGAAAAATCGAGTATCCTCATCACCGTTTCGGGTTTTCCCCCTGGGGCCCCAAACCCGTGGGGAAAGTTGTCATCCCTACTTACAAGTCCATGATTTATGCTCCCATTATATTAATATCATCACAATCCCGATCGACGATCCAACATCATCGATGTGATAATTTCAACTTATTTGTTATTATGATGCACACTTTAATTTCGAGA
>NW_027351550.1:0-440 GCF_012295235.1 Primulina huaijiensis
CATTATCTTCGGTGCTTCATCTCAAAAACTTGTTGATAACTTTGTAGAGTGCATGTCATCGCAATTCGAAATGAGCATGGTAGGAGAGTTGAATTTCTTTCTTGGATTACAAGTAAAACAATTGCATGATGGTATATTTCTGTGTCAATCCAAGCATGCTAAGAATTTAGTAAAAAATTCTCAAACGTCAACTCTAAGCATATGAAAACTCACATGGGTTCAAGTGAAAAACTGTCTAAAAACGATGTTGCCGACGGTGTTGACAACACCATGTACCGCAGCATCACTGGTAGTCTGTTGTACTTAACTGCTACTCGCCATGATATCATGTTCAGTGTGTTTATGAAACTTCTGTTAATCTTATTGCTTAAAAAGTACTAGAAATTTTTTTTTCCAAAAACTTAACCATGAAATCGGCCGAACCCTTAACAATACATAAA
>NW_027351551.1:0-441 GCF_012295235.1 Primulina huaijiensis
AACAAGCAGTTCTAAATCACCAAGTTCAATTCGCCTCAACTTAATCTTATGTAGTGCAAAATTTGAGATACACAAAAACCAAATTCTCCCCACGTCGCTGAAGTATAATTGTACACACTGCCCAAACCACGAAACTAACATGCATTTTAAAATTTTAAAATACGACTAACCTCCAAATTTGTTTATCATAAAAGCATTTAAAACTCAGAATATAAAATTTAAAGCAGTGAAACTCACAGACTTGAGGTGTGACTTCTTGAGCTTCCCGGAGTGGCACTAACACAATCCTTTCGGTATCCTTCGCACTGATACAAACTGAAACGTCCACTAATTTTTAATTTTAAAATGCTACTATTTTTTTTGTAAAAGTCGAATTGCATACTAAAATAAATCAACATTTCCAAAATCCAAAAATTAATTTAACATTTAAAAATCTTAAGT
>NW_027351552.1:0-441 GCF_012295235.1 Primulina huaijiensis
TGAAGCTACACCCGACATCAATGTAGCTGAATCTCTACAATACGATTTTCACGAAATCAAAGCTGCAACACAGGATTTCTCAAATGATAACAAGATAGGGCAAGGTGGATTTGGGGCCGTCTACAAGGTAAGCAGATGCATCAGTTCCATTTAAAAACATTGTGGCATGTTGCATCGATTGAATGTTTCAGTGATACGGATAGAGTTTGAATATGTTAAGATTTAATAACAGGGAAAACTTTCGAATGGCCGAGAAATTGCTGTAAAACGATTGTCCGTGGATTCGGGCCAAGGTGACGTGGAATTCAAGAATGAAGTCTTACTAGTGGCGAAGCTACAACACCGGAATCTTGTTAGACTCTTGGGTTTCTCCATGGAAGGGAAAGAGAGACTTCTTATCTATGAGTTCGTTGAGAATACAAGCCTCGATAGATTCATATT
>NW_027351553.1:0-441 GCF_012295235.1 Primulina huaijiensis
TTGAATTTGTATGCTAGATAAAATTATAATTTTTGTCTCATATAGAAAGAGACATCCATATAAGGCGTGACCTTAATTATCATATTTCCAACAGTTTTCTGTGTCTGTCAAATAGCAAAATTACAAAAACAAAGAATTAAAGCCCAAAAAATAGACTTTGATCGATTTGATATTGACATTTGACACCACCTTCCCAGTACTTTTAATAAGCAGCACGACACGATACCCCATTATAAGTGAGAATTTGACACATACTATGGCAAATGGAATCAGCTTTCGAACTTTTCTAACAAATAAAGTAAGATATATTTCTTATTCATACGACAATAATATTATCAGGGGTTTGGTTCGAATTCTTGATTCACCTCGAGTTGTATATATATGTAACATGTGGCTGCTCATAATCATTGGATTTGCCGTGAGGAGTCTAGGGTTGGTATA
>NW_027351554.1:0-441 GCF_012295235.1 Primulina huaijiensis
AGGGTTTGAACCATGGTCCACGGGGGTCGATTCATGGTTCACGAGCGTAGTTTGGGTATGAAAATTTTATGTTTAAAGTTTGAGAAGAAAATATTAAAGTTGTGGTTTATTCAGATTAAAACACTTTACGAATTATTAATTAAGGAATTAAATCAAAAAACTCGAGTTTACGTTAAATAAAAATATTAAAAAATTAAATTTAAACTTAAATAATTATTTGGGATAGTCTCGAATCAATAAAAGTGAGAAAAAAGTCAAAATCGAGAAATTTTAAGTGCAGGGGCAAAACGGTCATTTATACTTGGGTAGTACGAAATAGGTTGTTAGTGTCCCGAGGGATCATAACGCATGCTAAATGATATTTTATAATGTTTATGATGAAAATATGATATTTTCTGATTTATGGTAAAGTTGTGCAATTTTTACTGTTAAAAATGCTAT
>NW_027351555.1:0-522 GCF_012295235.1 Primulina huaijiensis
CCGTAAGTCGAGTTCTTCTTTGAGTTCTATGATTCAGCAGCCGTTTTTGTTAGATTTGCAGCGAGAAGAGATAGTTTTGGTGGTTCCTGGAACCATTGCTCGTTTTCAGCGTTGGTTATCCGGGCTACATTGACGGACAGGATCCGTAGAGAACATGCTATTGATGTTCAGTTGTTAGAGTTGAGAGCTAGAGCAGAGGAGAGAGGTAATTTAGATTTCGGGACGAATGGAGATGGTTTGGTGACATTTAGAGGCCGTATTTGCATTCCTGCTGGTGATGATATTCGACGAAACGTCTTGACATAGGCACATACCGCGCCATACTCGATACATCCAGGCAGCACTAAGATGTATCAGGATCTTCGTAGACTCTATTGGTGGCCAGGTATGAAGAAAGATATTGCCATGTTTATTTCTCAGTGCCTAACTTGTCAGCAGGTGAAGATCGAGCACCAGAGACCTGCCGGGACATTGTTTTCATTGTCGATTCCTCAATGGAAATGGGAGCACATTACGATGGAT
>NW_027351556.1:0-441 GCF_012295235.1 Primulina huaijiensis
TGGTTGTCAGAGAATCCAACGTAGGCAGGATTCATGAAAATAAGGGTTTGTAATCCATCGCCACTTCCTAGGATCTCCGAATTCCCATGAAAGTACGTAGCCATCAATCTTGGAGAGGAATATAAACACCGATCATTACAACTGCGAATTTACATGAAACATATATATATATCTCTCGCGCGTACCTGTTGATGAAATTTCTGTTCTTGAAATCTATGAAAATTGACCAAAGACGAAATCAGTGCCACAGCGGGATTAACCCTGAAATATTCAGAAAATAATAACAACAATGAATAAATTATTATTCCTTTAAAGAACCCTCATACCAAAAAGTCCAACACACTGTACAATCTACTTTTCTGCAACCCCTTGGAGCTGCTACCTTCTAAGTTCTATCAGGAAAACCAAGAATCCTATAAACACTATTAAAATAAATAAATT
>NW_027351557.1:0-441 GCF_012295235.1 Primulina huaijiensis
ATAGCTAGTAGTAATGGTGCAACTCAAATCTTTTAAACCGCACAGGAGCTCAAGTACCACGATTCGATCGCTCTATCAAGCACAGACAATTATTACACCCAACATAATCTTTAAATCTATTCAAGTTCAAGTATTCAAAAAGAAAAAAAATCATGTAAGATAATCTCTTGGATTAATTTTATGAGACAGATCTCCAAACCAACTTAAATCATGAAAAAATATTTTTTTTATGTTAAAAATATTAATTTTCACTTTAAATATGGATCATGTGATTTTTTCTTGTCTAGGAGTTACATATATCTAATCTAACTTACTTATAAATATATGACTTCTAATTGTGAATTTTCTAACATACCCTTATTCATTTAAGTTAGCAAATTAAATCAATAGTTTTTCTAATGAGTTCTTTTGTAATTCATTGTCCATCTTAAATGAATTTGG
>NW_027351558.1:0-441 GCF_012295235.1 Primulina huaijiensis
GAGGAAGTACGCTCCAGATTGACTAGGGAGTTCATGACGCTGCGATAGGGAGACATCAGCGTAGCAGAATTTGTGAGAAAGTTCGAGAGGGGGTGTCACTTCGTACCCCTGATCGCGAATGATGCCCGAGAAAAGCTGAGGCATTTTATGGATGGGTTGCGGCCGGTCTTGCTCCGTGACGTCCGAGTTACTGGTCCTACTACTTACGCAGTTGCCATGACAAGAGCTTTGGCGGCAAAGCAGGATCAGAGAGACATTGAGAATGACAGATAGAGCAAGAGGCCTTATTAGGTTCTGCAGCAGCAGCAACATCAGCGACCTCAGTTTAAGAGGTCGTACCAGGGGCCGCCAGGAAAGAATCCATACCAGGGACCACCGAAATGCAAGGGTCCTATCCCACAGCAGAAAGCTCCGCAGAGGCCCGGTAATTTCCCAGTGTGT
>NW_027351559.1:0-441 GCF_012295235.1 Primulina huaijiensis
ATTGAATGCCCGCATGAGCTCCTTCACCGTGTGAGGCCTGAATGCGTTTCTCCTCTCTGGCCTGTTAATTGTTATCTGGTGCCCACAGAAAATGCAGGGTTAAAAACACACCCACCCAGGTAATAACTTGAGGAATCAACAAAAACATTGATGGCAAAAATACCCATATTCTCTGAAAATCTTGATTTCTGGTGTACGTATTTAAAGAAAAAGTACCTTGGCAATGCCTTCTCCGACGGCCTTTTCGTAGATGATATCAGTGAACGGCTTCCCAGACTCATCGGGTACTTGCTTCCATTCCGGGATAAAACCTGGGACTTCTCCGTGCACACGATGGTAGGAATCGTTCAATCTTCCGCTGCAGCTCGACATGGCAATGCCCCCGCTCTCTGCAGCTGGAGTGAAATGCCCGGAAACAGAGGCCATTCTCCTGTTAACAAG
>NW_027351560.1:0-441 GCF_012295235.1 Primulina huaijiensis
GCCAAGAAAAACACATGGTTTAGATCTAAACTCAAGTTTATGTGTGTTGTAAACCCGAAGATAGGGAAAGCATAAACACCCAAAGACACGAAGCAGAGAGTAATTGGGATCAAGATTGGATAATCTTTTTAAGGGGGCAGTACCTTGTATGGCAGAGTTAGGGAGACGATTAATGAGAAAAACAGCAGTGGAAAAAGCATCGTCCCAAAATTTTATTGGCATGTGAGCGTGAGCAAGGAGAGAAAGACCAACGTCAACGATATGCCGATGTTTTCTTTCTACCACACCATTTTGTTGTGAAGTGTGTGGGCAAGAGAGACGATGATGAATCCCATATTTCTGAAAGAAAAGAGTTAATGGTCGATACTCTCCACCCCAGTCAGTTTGAAGGGTTTTTATTTTTGTATCAAATTGTAGTTCAACATGAGTCTTAAATTGATG
>NW_027351561.1:0-441 GCF_012295235.1 Primulina huaijiensis
CCGTGCCGCAGCGCTAAGATATCTCAGTTGAAGCGCCACAGTGCTCTGTGTGTGGCAACTAGGCGCTTGCTCAGCGCCGCAGCGCTACACCCTCAGCGCCTAGGCGCCTGTTCTGTTCTTGGGATTTTGTTGTTTCTTGTATAATTGTTCAATTGGGTCCTATGGTTGGTCCGGGGTGCGAGTCATGGTTTAGACGATGGTTAAGCAAGGTCAAGTCACGAGTGGTTTGGTTAGTCGTAAGCTATTATAATTAAGTTTGGAATTTGTACAGATTCGTTATGCGATTTGGGTTGTTAAGAATCATGTTTTAGAATGTTGTAGCAGTTTCCCAAATGAGATCCAACGAAACCCACGACGTTTTGTAAGTATGTTTGACCTGCAAAAGAAAATATTTAATATTTTTGAGGTATGTGATTTGTCTTGTGGCCAAATTATGTTACG
>NW_027351562.1:0-441 GCF_012295235.1 Primulina huaijiensis
CATTTGTGACCTCAGTGGAGCTACCTGCGCTTAAACCGATTAATATGACTCCAAAGGAAGCTGTAAACACATCTTCAGGTACCATTTATCATCTCTTGTTTCTTGTTCAAGGTGTCTGTTTACTTGTGAGAAACTTCTTAGATGAAAGAAAATATTGATTCTTGGATTGCATATTTAACAGCAAACTTCTGTTTTGCAGGGACAACAAACCCGATTTCTATTACTCAAAAGCTAACAGCTTCATGGGTTCAAAATGGGGTAACTTATTACCGATACTCAACAACAATCACCAATAAATCTTCGAAGAGTGTGGAGAACTTGAAGCTCATCATTTCCAAACTATATGGTCCTGTATGGGGTCTCACAAAGGCTGGTGACTCTTATTTGTTCCCATCGTGGATCAACAATTTGGCTGCTGGAAGAAGCATGGAGTTTGTTTAT
>NW_027351563.1:0-442 GCF_012295235.1 Primulina huaijiensis
CTAACCTTCCTTGGACCACGCCCAGACCCAGCCCAGACCAGCCCAGCCCTTGAAACCTGCACAGAGAGCCACCACACCGAGCACAGCAACAGCGTGCTACCTTGCTTCTCACGCTCCCTGCGTTTCGAGCCACACTGCACCAACCCATGACCCAACCCTTGGCCAACCTCCCTTGACCCTAATGGACCAGCCTGGCTCGCACCCAGGCCAGCCGCAAGCCTAACTTTCCCACTGCGCACAGAACCTCACATGGGGGAGAGTCCTAGTTCACTAGGACTCTCCCCTAGCCACTACCTTGACCCCTAGCCACCCTAGGACCCGACCCAGCCCTAGACCGAGACCACCACCACCCTTGGATGAGCCCTGGACGAGCCCCAACAGCCCATGCCAAGAAACCAGCCACTTGACTCTTGTGCAACCAAAATACCCACGGTTCCTTCTT
>NW_027351564.1:0-442 GCF_012295235.1 Primulina huaijiensis
GTGAAGGTCGTAGCATTGAGGAGTGGAAAGGTACTTGAACAAGAGAGGAAGGAAAAAGGGCAGCACGGAGAGAAAGCAGCTGACACATCCACGAGTAAGTTTTCTAACGCTTTATCTACACCCACTGCACAATCTAGAATTGTTATCCCTCCACCTTTTCCTTCAGCATTAAAAAAGGCGAAAATGGATGCGTAATTCGGTAAGTTCCTAGAAGTATTTAAGAAATTGCACATTAGTATTCCCTTTACTGTTGCTTTGATGCAAAGGCCTAGCTATGCTAAATTTATAGAGGACATCTTAGCAAATAAGAGGAAGTTGGAGGCTCACATGACTATAAACTTAACTGAAAATTGCTCTGCATAGGTACAAAACAAGATCCCACCAAAATTGAATGATTCAGAGAGTTTTTCTATTCCTTGCATGATTGGTGATGTTGTTTTTC
>NW_027351565.1:0-283 GCF_012295235.1 Primulina huaijiensis
GATTGTTTCAGACCGTGACCCTCGGTTTACTTCGCACTTCTGGCAAAGCTTGCAGCAAGCTCTCGGTACAAAGTTACATCTTAGTACCGCATATCATCCACAGACTGACGGACAGTCAGAACGGACGATTCAGACATTGGAAGATATGCTAAGAGCTGTAGTGCTTGATTTTAGCACTAATTGGCAAGATGCATTGCCTCTTTGTGAATTTTCGTACAACAATAGCTATAAAACGAGGATTGAGATGGCACCATTTGAGGCGTTGTACGGGAAGAAGTGTCGA
>NW_027351566.1:0-442 GCF_012295235.1 Primulina huaijiensis
TGCATGCGAAATTCGTATTTTAATTATATTGATCAAGATTGTAGGTCATTATATTATTTTATATATTTCAATATTCTGTAATAATTTTTAATTGTTTTTAAAATTTGAGGCTTAAATTATTTATTTTCTCAAAGCAAAACGTCTGGCGATGCTTTAATACTGTGTACAATCCACTTGTACGGTTGGAAGGTCAGAGCATTAACTCTACAATATGTGGTTTAAAATTTTCACTCAATATTAACTAAATTATTCATCCATAATTTTACAAAGAAAATGATTTTCCCAATTTTGTTTTATAGCTGTAACATGGATTTTTAGGACAAATTTTTGGAGTACTAGAATACTAGTGTGTAACATACTAAATAAATTATAATTTCAAGACAATAATTCAGCTCCCTGTGACTCTTTCTGTTTTCATCAATATATCTATACTATATATTAA
>NW_027351567.1:0-442 GCF_012295235.1 Primulina huaijiensis
GACTCTAACATGTCCCAAATAATTATTTAAGCTTAAATTAAATTTACCATAATTTTATTTAGCTTAAATAATAGACTTATTAAATAATCTTTAATTAATCGTTTTTAATGAGTTTTAATCCCGAATTAATTCAAACTTTAATATAAAAATTCCTAAATTCAAAATTTAGATTTTTTATATTATTTTAGTCCTCGTGAACCATGACTTGACCCCCGTGATCCATGTTTCGAATTAAATTCCAAAAAAGAAAACCCTAACCTTCGAACCAAGCCTACCCTTGAGCCATCTTTAATTTTTATCGAGCCATGCTCAAACCATCTTGAACCAACCATGAGCCAGACCCCCTATGTACCATACTGGACACTTAGAACCCTTAAGACTTGACCCTAGTGTTGCTACTTTGATTGTTGCACTCTCAAGAGCAGGTTGTCCACAAGTAGTA
>NW_027351568.1:0-442 GCF_012295235.1 Primulina huaijiensis
TTTCTGAAAGGAAAAATGGCCAAAGCCCCTTTAATAGGGAAAGTGAAACGTGCATATGATCTATTGGATTTGATCCACACATATGTGTGTGGCCCGCTAAGTGTTAGCATGAGATTTGGCTATTCCTACTTCATTACCTTCACCGATGACTACTCGAGGTTTGAGTATGTATTTTTACTGAAATACAAGTTTGAAGCCTTTAAAAAGTTCAAAAAATTCAGAGCAGGAGTAGAGAAACAGCTAGGAAAGAGAATTAAAACAGTACGATTAGAACGAGGTGGAGAATACTTGAGTACAGAGTTTGAAGGCTACTTTAAAGAGAATCCCTCTGTAGAACCTGTTAAATAAGACTACGTACAAGTCATGCATAATTTCTAGTATTTTAAATTTAAAAATGTTCTAGTATTTTAAATTAAAAATGATTTCTTTATTATTTAAAGCA
>NW_027351569.1:0-442 GCF_012295235.1 Primulina huaijiensis
CGGTATAATTTCCCTTAACCTAATTACATTTTGTTATATTTTATGAAATTTTTTTTATTATAAATATCTTTTTTATTATAAATATCATATTACAAATTTTTATTTAATAATTTTCAATCCTTTATTAATGAAAAATAAATCAAAATTTGAAAACATAATGTTTGGTTATAATAATAATAATAATAGGAATGAATATCTTTTTAAAAGGGGTAAAATAAATTATATAACAATCAACAACATTTTTTTCATTTAAATAATTTGAAAATATATGGACATATTTAGTTATTTTCTAGGTTTAATATAATTTAATTAATAAGAAAAAAAATCGTGAAATGTCTCTCGATTTTTACAGTACTGCAACATCAATTATCTTGGCAGACTTCATACGTTTCCCGTGATGTAAATATATCAACAAGCACAATAAATTGATATTTAATCCGTT
>NW_027351570.1:0-442 GCF_012295235.1 Primulina huaijiensis
AAAGTCATATTCATTTGGGTAATTAATATAAGGTAAACTGAATGATAAATTTACACAAAAATTTTTATGGACGTTCGGAGAATTCAACACTCCTACATCACCCATTCTTCCTCAAGGAAGGTTTTTACTGAAAGACTCTAATAATTAAATGTTATTTGGAATTACGTACTTAAGTTAGGACTTGAAACTGTCCAACTGAAACTCTTAGTGAAACTGAAAACTTAGAGTACTAGAATTTTTTGCTCACAATTTATCTGGTTTACACAGAAGAATGTTTGCACCAATATGATCCTTGAGATGACCAGATAGATAATCAATAAGTTGTGTGCTTCTTTTTTGATCTGATTGTGATATATATGATAAAGATTTTTGAGCTTCTTTCGTTTTACGTTGGCCAAAACTGCTTGTGGCTGTTTCAACTGATCCCATATTTAGTCTCAAT
>NW_027351571.1:0-442 GCF_012295235.1 Primulina huaijiensis
TTTCTATATCAGAAACAGAAGATTTAAATTTAAAATCTTTTATTTTTGGAGATGATTGAATAGAAGAGGATGTAATAGAAACAATATTAATTTCTTCTTTTAGTTTGTATATATATAAACATCATGTTTAATTTGATTGATTTACCAGAGAATTTAGATTTATTAAATAAATGAACTTTCCAAAGATAAAACCTAAAATGCTTTATAAATTAGGAACCTTTGAAAGAATTGGTTTCAAACAGGTAGTTAAAACTATAGAATTATCTGTATCTCTTAATAATGAAGAAATGGTTATTAGATTATTAAATAATAAAGACATCTCACCTTATAGGAAAAATTATAAATTTATTCATACTGAATTAATACAAATAGCTTTTAGAACTTTAGAAGATTTAATAGAAAGCTTTATAGCAGCTTTAAGAGATTGTAGAAATTTAAATTG
>NW_027351572.1:0-442 GCF_012295235.1 Primulina huaijiensis
TTTTGTCGATCACCAAAACTCTTAGGTAATAGTAATTCCTTAACAATTTCCCTTTTTTTGGGGATGACAAAATCGAGCTGCAGAACTATACAACAGTTTACAGATAATTACAAAAGCTTAATAAAGGAAAAATTGTATTTCATTGAGTGAATGAAATTACAAACTCCAGTTGATAAAAGCAGAAGACAAAACATCTAAACAAATATAGTACATTAACCTTTCTTATGTTCTTTAATCTGTTTAGCTTCATCTGTTTTGGCACGCTCTGTAACCCTTTTTCTAACCGATTTTTTTGCTCTCAAAATTTCTTTTTGCCGCTCTCTTTCCCTCTTTTTGACATCACCATGGACAAGGAATTGCACGATTTCAGCGAGTTGTGCTCCTGGGGCATCCATACGTTGATCAACATGTGCTTTAAGACGAGATAGTTGACCTGAAAGCT
>NW_027351573.1:0-442 GCF_012295235.1 Primulina huaijiensis
ATAAGAAACTGAAGTTGACTTTGTCGCAGATGATGAAAAATTACCAATCTTTGAAAATGAGTTTTGATGGCATATTCAAACAAGATGATCATCCCATTAAATTTAAAGGTTCATTTCCCAAGCTTGATGAATCAGAAGAAAAGTCCGAGCTCGTTTGTCGTCTAAGCCTGGGGAGTATTTCAGGTGAAGATGGCAAGAAACAAGAGAAGAAAATTAATCAAGACAACCAGCACCTGAAGGAGCTTGTTAAAGCAGATGGACTTGAACTGGGATTGGACCACAAATTCCATTTATGTGATTCTGGTGATGTAACAAAGAATCATCCGAGCTCGAAGAATAACAGCTTAGATGAATCAAAGGAAGAAGAAATCGAGGCTAAAGGATCTATTAAAAGTTTGAAAAGTGCAAGAAGTGCTACAAGTGATGAAATCTTGGAGCTTAA
>NW_027351574.1:0-442 GCF_012295235.1 Primulina huaijiensis
CAACGGAGCTCATCTGCACGGCCAAATCGACGTTCAACCGCCCGGCAATTACGAAAATTCCGGCGATCGACAGCGCGGCGGCTTCCGGTGATCGTCCGCCTTCGATTCATATATCAATGGAATCGTCTTCTCAAGACGCTTCTGTTGCTCAAGTTTCATCCCAATCGGAGTTGTTTTGCTCCCCTAAATCGGCCGGCGAAGTGACGCCTCTACTGTTCATCGCGAAATCGTCCACTCCTGCTCAAATTCCGGCGGCGTCCGATCTTGTATGTTCGATTGGTTCCCCGATCTGTAATCCTCTCTCCCCGGCGCATCTTTTGGTACCTTCCCCGTTGTCCAATTCGTCGCGGTCTACCGGGAATTTCAGATCTACGGTTGTAGCATCTCAAACCCTAATGCCGATTTCTTCCACCGTCAATTACTCCGGCGTCGACTGTTCAAA
>NW_027351575.1:0-442 GCF_012295235.1 Primulina huaijiensis
CTAGCAGCCGTGTAACACACACACACACACACAAAGTTCAGAATTTTCGAAAAAATAGGAGGAAGAAAAAGGCTTGTGTTCTTCGTCGTCTAGTCGTTTAACGTCTCACCCTCGCCGAAAATCGTATATTTGAGAGTTATAAACGCAAAGGCACATTTCCTAAACTCTTTAAACATCATACAACTCATATTATGCATGATTTAATTTTTTATGTTGAAAAAAAATTAGGTGTTCGATTATTTTGCGATACGTTACGTATTTTCAAAGTTTTAACTATTTTACGCTTATTTTGAAATCGTTTTTGATTACAGCGGACACGATACCAATACATGATAAAAATATGAGCATAACATGAAAAAAAGCTAAAGGGAATGAAGTTGGAAATCGGGGCCAAAATAAGAAGAATACGTGAGCTTTTTGGTTGTGTGCTTGTTCAAGGCTC
>NW_027351576.1:0-442 GCF_012295235.1 Primulina huaijiensis
TTAATAATGCAATGAAAATAATAGCATACTCAAGAATAAATCAAACGTTGAGACGTAAATTAATTAAATCGAAGTTCGGGGTAGGATCCCCTTAATCCCAACAAATATAAAAGTTATCTACTCGAATTCATAGTAGAAATAAACACAACAATGATTAAATGATAAAAACTAGATTAAAATACTAGTCATGACGAAAGTACGAAGAATGGTGCCCGGAAATCTTCAAATCTTCAATCCAAGCCCTTGCTCCAAGCTTTCTTCTCCCTTTTTCTACTCCTTTGCTGCTGAAATATGATTAAATTTCGTGCCTAGGTCTTTTGTTCCAGCCTCTCTTCTTTCCATGTTGAAAATAACCCAAAATTGGAAAAATTTTTTGTACTCGCGTTGGGGCAGTCACGTTTTACCGCCCTAGCGCGAGGTCTTCTGTAATGTTGGTCGCTTC
>NW_027351577.1:0-442 GCF_012295235.1 Primulina huaijiensis
TGACATATCCAGCTTCGCTTAAAAATTTCGTAGACCAGGAAACCAGGTAATATTAAGATTAGCATTTGGACACTAAAGTTTACTCTATTAACACTTCAGATAAGAAACTAATGTCTAGCTCTTCTAAAACACAACACGTTGTGCAAATATAATCAATAATATAATGACTAAGGCGTATATTATAAAACAATGAATTATATCATTGCACTTGTCAACAATTTAAAACATCTAAGTTACTTGTGTTGAGGTGGCTACAAACAATCATACCATGTGTCATAAACCATCTATGACTCACCTCTCTCTATATGATATATATAAGTTTATCTACCCTCTGCTATTTTACAATTACTTGCTTTTTAACATTTGAATACTTTTCTTTCAATATCTAAATATACTTTTTCTAAAACAAATCCAATGGAAAACAATCAGTACTGTGATTGTA
>NW_027351578.1:0-442 GCF_012295235.1 Primulina huaijiensis
TGCAAACTTGGATGCAACTTTAAATGCTTTAGTTGCAGCTGGTTTTGGTGCCGCGGGACAAAGGTGCATGGCTCTTAGCACAGTGGTGTTTGTTGGGGGATCAAAATTATGGTACTCCTCTTTCTTGGTGGGCATCACACATTTTGTTTTCATTTTTGTTTCCATTTCATTAAACACAACTGCTCAAATGTTTACCAGCAAAACTAAGAAAGGCAATCTTCTGTTTACGAATGCGCTGTTTCAATTTTTGTTTCAGAAAATGTTTATAATTCAGGATTTTACTTTGTTAAGTGAAACGCGTTTCTTCTATTCTCTTATGTGGGCTGTTTTCAAAAGACCTGTGTGTTTGTTAGTGCGATTTGGTTAAGTAGAAGTTCCATGTTCAGCAAACTATTTGGATCTTTGTAGGGAAGAAAAGCTAGTGGAGCGTGCCAAAGCCCTT
>NW_027351579.1:0-443 GCF_012295235.1 Primulina huaijiensis
TTCAGTTTGCATCTCGATAGCTTCAGTTTTGGCTTGATAACTGATTAGTTTGAATCCTGATCAGTTCCAGTTTCTGCGCACTTAAGTAAAATCATTAGAAACAAAATGACAAGTTTTATTAACATCAAAATCAAGATTGCGAACATAAAATATTCCAACACGTCATAAAATCTCTAAAATTATACTAACGCGGAAAAACATGCAAATGTCCTCAGGTTACGTGCACCATCAGTCCAACTAGTTCAACCATAAAGTCCTCCAACATCATAAAAATCATGTTATCCAGCATCGATCACACATAGTGAGTCTAATGACTCAACAAAGTTAACCATGATAGCAAGTAATATATATACATTCACATACGACAGTAAAAATACTTTTAATAAAAATAACTTTTGATGAACATGCATAAACTTTAAACCTTTTTCCTTTCATCATATCAT
>NW_027351580.1:0-443 GCF_012295235.1 Primulina huaijiensis
TAAAAAGATAAATGACAATCGTTATATTATCATCTTGCTTAATGAATGGCGTCAACAGAATAGATACAGCTCCGACGACGTACAATTTATGTGGAAAATTAAAAGGCCATAAACTTTTAATGTACTTTATGGTATTAGTATCACTAGATATATATTTAATTAATATAAAGCCAAAATAGGGCAATATTTGTTTAACGAGATGAGTAGACGTCATAATTGTAATATTGATGAACTGCATTATTGAGTACTTATCAAGGATTTCACGTTACATCATATTATTTATTAGCGGTGCAAGCAGTTATCAAATCACATGAATATTTTAGATACATAGGAACCATTGCGGCAGATATCGGAGAGTTGATGAAGGGTCATACGGTATCGCATTTATACCATATCAAACTATCGACTAACGCTGTGTCATGTGCTCTAGTAAAATTTTCTAT
>NW_027351581.1:0-443 GCF_012295235.1 Primulina huaijiensis
ACGTTACAATCTATCCCCCTTAAATTGAATTTCGTCCCCGAAATTATCCTATCCTCAATAATCAAAAATTTTAGACTCTTAATTCTAGTGTCCCAATAATCCACGCTTTCGCTGCGCTACTCTTATAAAATAAATGTTAGGTTGTCCTTATGTCTACTCAATCCTAATTAAATTTCCTACCAAAATCCTCATTTGCGAATCGCAACTTAAAATGATTTATGGTGACTTAGTTCTATTTCTATTATTGCCTCGAGTTTTGACCTATCTAGCAATTTCTCATACTAGAGATGGATGTCCAAACTTATCGCCCCTTATTTTCCTTATACTATACCCGTAATGTTCATCGACCTATTACATTAGCGTTTATGCAGTTCAACTTAAGAGAACTTAGCACCAATATTTACTGATCGACTTCTATCATCGGTAATACACTTAAAAGTTAA
>NW_027351582.1:0-443 GCF_012295235.1 Primulina huaijiensis
AACTAAACCTGTCAAACAAAATTGATTAAGCAATTCAGAATGGTTGATTCAGCAAAATTTGGTTCTTCTTGGCTAATTTTTTCCCCAAAAGCCGAAACTATAATGACAGTCGCACTCAGAAAAATTACATTTTATACAAATTTGATTCGTTAATTCAGTTTATCTTGATTATTTAGGCTATTTCACTTTGGCTAGTTTGGTTTTGTTAAAGTTGGAATCAACCATTTTATAAACTTTTAGTAATTTGGTTAGTTCATAAAAATTTTCGATTTGTTAAAAGCTAAGTTTGTACAATTTTTAAAAGTTCGGCTGGATCAGTAGCCGAACCCTGTTAACTTCCTTGTTCTATGAATTTAGATTGCATTTAACCATAGAATATGATGTTCCAGCACCAAGTAACCATACATCAAATATTTTTTAAAGTTCCATGAAATTTTCACACA
>NW_027351583.1:0-443 GCF_012295235.1 Primulina huaijiensis
AAGGAGCTAATAATCAATAAACATGGCTTATATACATATATTTGTAATGTGAGCACAAGAGGAAGTTTCTACTTACAACCCACAAGCACTTGGTTGCTACAATGATCTCAAAATATTCCTACAACATTAATCACAATAAAAATCATAAATCATCACCATTAATCCAATGAATCAATGAACATAACTTATCCATTAATATTTCAAACCCTTCTAAACTCCAACAATACTAAGTTCTTACCCAGCAACGCTGCAGCGCAAGACGGCGCTGCCCCCTGCACCAAAAATACACCCCAACTCACTTTAAATCCAACCTTCTCCAATACCATCCAATACCAATAAAATTAGCATCCCACGACATCCTCAATTTATCTATTAAACCATCACAACAAAACTCATCTATTTCCATAACCAATACCAACCATAAACATAACATCAAAACAATA
>NW_027351584.1:0-443 GCF_012295235.1 Primulina huaijiensis
TGTCACGCAGAATTGTGCAGAAGAAGGGTTTCAAAACCAAGTACTAAGAAAAGGGTGTGAAAATCTTGGCCTAAAAGTTGAGCCAGTACCAAGAAATTCTTCGGAGAATCATTACTGTGGTTCTTGTGGTTATGGCTGCAGAAAAGGTGATAAAAAGGGTACCGATTCAACTTGGCTTGTTGATGCAGTCAGAAAGGGTGCAGTTGTCTTATCTGGATGTAAAGCAGAGAGTTTCGTCTTGACAGGTGATGATAATGGAACTGTTAAAAAACGATGCCTTGGAGTGATCGCGAGCTCTGAGAGTAGGAATATCAGAAAGAAGCTTCACATCGAGGCAGGAGTGACGATTTCAGCCAGTGGTTCTCTCTTGACTCCACCTTTGTTAATATCAAGTGGTCTGGAGAACAAGAACATTGGAAGGAATCTTCATCTTCACCCCGTTT
>NW_027351585.1:0-443 GCF_012295235.1 Primulina huaijiensis
TTTTCAATTTTGCCATTATGTTATATCAATATTACAATTTTTTTTAAAATTTCAACAAATCAATTTTTTTTATTTTTTTTAAAATTTCATCAATTCAAATAGCAATTTAGTCATTCGATAATTTGTCAAATTTCACTTTAATACATCAGTAATTATAAAAAAAAATTATTTCTTTTTCAATTTTGCCATTATATTATACCAATATTACAAATTTTTTTAAATTTCAACAAATCATTTTTTTTAAATGTCATAAATTCAAATAACACTTTAGTCCTTCGATAATTTGTCAAATTTCACTTTAGTCCTTCAATAATTATAAAAAAAATTATACACACACGCAGTTTTATACTATATATTAAGTTTGGGTCTAATAGAGACAAAATAAGACACCGAATTTTTTTTTCAATTTTGCCATTATGTTATATCAATATTACAATTTTTTT
>NW_027351586.1:0-443 GCF_012295235.1 Primulina huaijiensis
AACATATCTATCATTATCATTTTGTATTAATGAGTCGACGAATAATAATGAGTTCAATGACTTTCATTTGCACTCCAACTTGCTGCATGAAGTCCATGGTACGACCAACTTTAATAGTTTAAATTTTGAGGATGTCGAAAATATCAGATCGATAATTAAAATCAAATCCAAACAAAGAAATTATTTTTATACATTCGAGTTTTATTTAATCATCAAACTTTATATGAATCATACATATAACTATACATATTAGAAATTACATTTTATTTTAAATTTTTAGTTTTATAAGTAACGTGGGAGAGACATAGAGCTCTTGAAGTTCTAAAACTTTTGAATGTTATTGAAAACACGAGATTGTTTAATGTTCAACGTATGTCGAATATGATCGCACATTATATTGCTATTTTTTTAAATTCCATAATCCTTTTATTTGGGAAGGTGAA
>NW_027351587.1:0-443 GCF_012295235.1 Primulina huaijiensis
CAAACTAAAGACAAATTTGACAATACACAATAGAAAAACTTTGACTTTGGTTCATACTTTTATAAATATCAATGAAATGATATTTATTTATCTATTTACTGTGTGCTTGCAGTGCATTTTGAATTATAATCTATTCCTCTTCCCTAACTTGGAGGCTCGACAAGGCGAAGAATATTAAAGCACTGCTTTATTGTAGAGAGAGAAAGAAAGGGTAACGGACCAGAACACAAACGGCGTCGCGTCCGCTTGATCTATCTTCTGTGGAGGAATGAGATTGGCGGGGACTCCATGCTCCGGCGAGAGTTGCGGCGGAGGCACGGTGGTGGTGGTCGGGGTGAAGCTCGATTTACGCAGCAGAGAATTACTGACTTGGGCGTTGGTGAAGGTTGCACAGACCGGTGATCGCGTCATTGCTTTGCATGTCCTCGATCCAAGTACTGGTG
>NW_027351588.1:0-443 GCF_012295235.1 Primulina huaijiensis
GCAGTCGCTCGTTTCATCAACAGCTTGATCAACGAGTAATGATCCAGAAGATTCTCCTTGGAGTGCTCGTGGGCTACTCGTCCTCCTCTATAACAAGCGCAGCACAAGTCAAATGTATCGCCGCCTTTTCCAAGGCACAGCGAGCACGAGAAGAATGGCCCCAGTAGAAAGCAACGGCACACACTACAAACCAGAAACATGCCGAGCTTTACGGAGAAGTAGTAGATAGCTAAATACTCGTCAAAATCCAGGGATCCGTCTCCATTTACGTCGAATAATCTGAAGTAAGTTTCGTATGATTCGCCTGGATTGAACAATCTTTTGAACTCAAGAGGGCTTAGTCTTCCATCCCGGCTCGTGTCTAATTTTGCAAAGCCTTGATTCACCAAGCTTCTTTCTTCTTCACTCGTTCTATCGTAGTAGGCTCTCGCAAGTTCTTTCAT
>NW_027351589.1:0-443 GCF_012295235.1 Primulina huaijiensis
TTTGCAGGCAAGTGGAGCAGGAGAACCCAGATGGTACCATGTCTAAGAAAGTCAGGTAGCAGTATTATGGATTTTCCGCTTGATTTCTTTGACAGCCTTTTCAAGTCTTCTAGTAACTTTGGATGTGTTGGTGTAAATGACGCAGGCCTTATGTAATGGATCTTGGGAGCACAAATGGAACCTTCATTAACGTGAGCGATTCATCCCAATAACCCACGAATATTTTCTTCTTGCAAATTGCTCAGTTAATTCACTCAAGACATCGGTTGCAGGATAATCAAATAGAACCTCAACGATACTATGAACTGATCGAGAAAGATACTCTGAAGTTTGGGAACAGCAGGTAAGCCACAATTTATATAATTTCGCTATTGTGATTTTCCCCGACTGTTTACTCAATGTTCGGTTTTGTAGCCGTGAATATGTTCTACTACACGAGAACT
>NW_027351590.1:0-444 GCF_012295235.1 Primulina huaijiensis
GATGGTTTGGTGGTGGCTCGATGAAATCGAGCCGTGGCTATAAATATATAGGCTAGGGTTCGGTTTTGAGGTTAGGTAAAGAAAGGGGTTCGAACCATGGTCCACGGGGGTCGTTTCATGAACAATGAGGGTAAATTAGGTTTGAAAAGTTCATGGTTAAAGTTTGGGATTAAAATATTGAAGTTCTAATTAATTCGGGAATTAAACGTTTCAATTAGAAATTAATGAATTGAATCGAAATCCTCGAGTTTACATTAAATAAAAATATTTGAAGTTGAATTTAAACATAAATAATTATTGGGATAGTCTCGAGTCCATAAAAGTGAGAAAAAGTAAAAATAGAGAATTTTAGTGTCCAAGGACAAAACGGTCATTTTACACCTGGGTAGTACAAAAAGAGTTGGCAGTGTCCCGAGGGATCATAACGCATGCTAAATGATATTT
>NW_027351591.1:0-444 GCF_012295235.1 Primulina huaijiensis
AAAAAAAAAAAAAAAAAAAAAAAAAACTCTGGACGGAGATGTTCAATGATCTTGAATGCTTGTAACTTAGATTATGAGCGTACAAAAAAAACTATACCAATCTTCGTCCTTGTTGGTGATATTTATAGCTAAAACAAAGTTGGCTGCGGTTTTGAGTCTATATATATATATATTATATATATAACACACCGGGGAAGGGGTATCAATATTCTATTAGGAGATCAATTAAATCAGATAATTATTTCAAATTTTTTTTTAAAAAAAGAAAAAAAAACGTTGCTTTGAAAGAGTATTTGCATCACAAATTTGAGATAAAAGGACAATGTCTCGTAATCATGAAACAAAATTATTATCTCCCAAAATCTGGCTTCTATGATTTGTCTTCAATGTTCAAAATTTTATGTGTCTATCTAATATCTAATTTATACTTATCTAAATTTTAAA
>NW_027351592.1:0-444 GCF_012295235.1 Primulina huaijiensis
CCTGGTACAATCATCAATAAATGTTACAAACCAACGAGATCCACCCAAAGTAGTGACTTTAGACGGACCCCAAACATCAGAATGAATAAGCATAAAAGGAAGAGGACTTTTATTCAATCGCAAGGGAAATGAGACACGATGACTTTTCGCAAGTTCACAGACATCACATCGAAAACTGGAAACATCTACTTTTGAAAACAAACTGGGGAAAAGTTTTTTTATATATCCAAAAGAAGAGTGCCCCAAGCGACGATGCCATAACCATATATCTGTTTTCCTTTTGTCATACTTACAGTCACCCACTTGTAGAGCTTGTCGTAGGCTTTCGGTACTCTTTGATTCAAGGTCCAAATAATATAGCTTCCCTCGCCTAATACCACAACCAATCGTCTTCTTGGTTTTGATGTCCTTAAACACACAATAATCAGGCCAAAAAATTACAAT
>NW_027351593.1:0-661 GCF_012295235.1 Primulina huaijiensis
GCGGAGGAGAGATTTAGAGTTTGCAGTGGGCGATCATGTTTTTGTAAAGGTGGCACCCATGAAGGGTGTCATGAGGTTCGGAAAGAAAGGGAAGCTCAGCCCGAGATTCATTGGAACATTTGAGATCCTCGACAGAGTTGGGACGCTAGCCTATCGTGTGGCTCTTCCGCCGAATCTGGCCGGAGTACACAATGTCTTTCACGTCTCTATGCTGAGGAAGTACATGGCGAATCCTTCGCATGTCTTAAACTTCGAGTCGTTGCAGCTTACTCCGAACCTATCTTATGAGGAGAGACCAGTTCAGATCTTAGACAGGCAGGAGAAGAAGCTTCGGAACAAGCTGGTTAGGCGAGTCAAAGTCAAATGGCTCAACCATTCAGAGGAGGAGGCTACGTGGGAATCTGAGCCAGAGATGAGGAGTCGTTACCCCGAGTTATTCGGTGAGTCTTAATTTCGAGGACGAAATTTCTTTTAAGGGGGGAAGGATTGTAGAACCCGTAACTTAGACTACGTATAAGCCATGCATAATTCTAGTATTTTAAATGATTTTATTTCATGAGTATTTAAATGATTTTTCCTTAAGTTAATTATTTCATCCAGCAGTTTGATTTTTATCATTTCAGTGAGGCCGGACTGGAGTTGGAGTTTAGAGATAAAATTT
>NW_027351594.1:0-444 GCF_012295235.1 Primulina huaijiensis
TAAACACGAGTTCTTATTAGCTGAGACTTTTCCTCGTAAAAGAATTGAAATGACAGGAAAAGGATAATAAATAAATAAAAAGGAAAATCCAAGAGAATTGATTGACAACCCAGAAGCAACAACATTAACGTCCCAATTATTAGTAGTTAACATACTTAAATGACATGTAAGGAGTTGATTTTGAAAGTTAACAAGTCGTCTGAATTAAGGCTTGCATATCAAGAAAGAAGCGACTTTAAAGGCCATCCAGCCACTAAAAACAATCAGTCATGGCTTTTCTAAAATTCAAAATGCTCATCAAACTAATATAGTTACTGCTTGAATCAGCTTCAAAAAAATGTTGAACATAATAACGCAATTAATACTATAAACTAAGAGAGTTCAATGTTTGTAATCCTTAAATTATCCACCCTTAACATATGAGCAAAAAGTAAAATACAGATT
>NW_027351595.1:0-444 GCF_012295235.1 Primulina huaijiensis
GGACATTACATTCGAAAATGATATAGCAGTTGATTTAAACAACGTGAAGATGTGATTGGTTCGTCGGGATCAACAGTATTATCAGAAATTGTATTTTATGAGTTTCATATATCATTATAGATGATTGATATTTCGAATCTGATCCGATATTACTGTTGTTATGAATCCGTATGTAATATAGATTGTGATGAACCGTTAAGATTATATACAGTTCAAGCCGAATCAGAGCTAAACTCGCGAATTAAAGCAGTTCAGAAGTTTGATCAGAATGTTCAAAACTTAATTTCGATAGTCAGAACAAGGTGTCGATCAGAATATCAGATAGGTGATACTGTATTGTATGTGAATAATCGACTTGTTTGTGCCGAATATTTGAATTTGAAATGACAGCTATGGTAAGAAGTGCACAGTAGCCGATTCAGTATTTATTCTGGTGACAGACAA
>NW_027351596.1:0-444 GCF_012295235.1 Primulina huaijiensis
GCCACGTTCATGTTGAATTATGAGAATTTTGTTTATTGATGGATCTAAACAAAAAAAAGTATGTTTTATTCTCAGATCCGAGACGATTTACTAGTCTATAAATTTTTGGGATTCAAATCTGATTTTTCTTAAAATTTTTGAATTTGGATCTGAATAAATTCATGGTCTTTGGATCTAGAATTTTCGAATTTTTCATTTAAAATTCAGATTTTTTTTTTCGAATTAAAAAAAAATCAAAATCTGAAAATTCGAATTTTCGAGTTGAGCCGCCGGATTTTGGGCCAATCAAACGTTTTCCGGCCACTTTCCGGCGGCGACTGTTTGGGTGTTCTCTTTCCCATCTCCTTGCGCCCATATTGGTATCATCTATTGATCGGAAATCACCGTAACATGATCGAATTTTTTGACTGAATCTCGGAAACTCTGGCCGCGCGATTTTCGTTT
>NW_027351597.1:0-444 GCF_012295235.1 Primulina huaijiensis
CTGGAGCACTTGCTATACACATTAATAGGTCAGTCATAGTATTTTATACATCAACCTTATGCAGAACATGTAGTTTATTTTTTTCTGCGTCGACGAAGTTTTTTTTCTAACCTACGGTCATTTGGACAAGCATATTTTCGCTTTCGAGAGTTATTAGTCATGTTTATATCTACCGGGTTTTCTTTTCTTTGTCCATCGTGGCTAATTTATAATATCAAGCAATTCAAAATAGCCATATTTAATATTATTAGGCTTCTGATATAAGAAAATGTAAAATAAAGCTAGCTATGACAAGAGAAAACAAAAAAAACCAAGGGAATTATAACTTATGATTTGGCAACACAAAGCTAATAACTAAAAGCTTTCTATACTAAAATAAACATGAACAAAACAATCAACATATATAACAACATACCAAGAACGCTGGAATCTGAGCTAATAAAT
>NW_027351598.1:0-444 GCF_012295235.1 Primulina huaijiensis
TAGCACGAGGATGAAATTTGCAGAGTTGCACAATGCCTTTCAGGGACATTCTTGGAATCATGTGGACGAGAAGATGAGGGACTTATTCTTGAAGAAGTTCAAGTTAAGAAAACATAATTTTTTTTAAAAATTTGAACTTCAAAAAAAAATCGTTACGACTATACACAGGCAATAATTAAGGAAATTTCGAAAGAACTTCTTGCAGATCTATATAAGAAGACATTGTGTAATTGGCACAGGAAGCCTCTACCTCCGTGAGGGGTGAATGCTGATGTATAGGAACATTGGCAGACTGTTTGGAGCACATCTGAATGGAAGAAACAATCGGAATGTGGAAAACTGAAAACGTGCAAGTGAGACAGCTGGTCTAGTTAATAGTATGTCTATGCACATTAATGCATGTCGCTCATATGTGGAGAACGCACAAATAATTGTGTTGCAGAG
>NW_027351599.1:0-444 GCF_012295235.1 Primulina huaijiensis
GTCAACTGATATCAGTTCATAATGCAGAAAAGAAAAGAGCAATGAGTTGAATCAAATATTTTATTGATAAAATCTCATCCAGGTTACACGATTTAGTTCTCTTTCAGTGACATCTTGCCAAAGGGACAACCGGTTAAACAACACATGACAGTTAATTCTTCTGAAGCTTTCTGAATAAGAGATCTTTTACAACACATTCCATTCTTTCAAAAGCATCAAAAGGAGAAGACATTCATCAGTGACAAGATCAGAATTATGGACGACATCAAGACGCCTCTTATACTTTCTCTCAGTTGCTCTCTACTTGTGAGTAGCAACTAATCCATCACGTTGAATGGTCTGGAGTTCTTGTGCTTTGGTTCAAATGGACATAACTTTTAACCAGACGAGTTCTTCGATCATGTTCTTCAAACTCTCCAAACGGTGAAGTGTTGATGCAGAAAC
>NW_027351600.1:0-445 GCF_012295235.1 Primulina huaijiensis
GTCGTAGCCCAACTATCATTGCAGAAACCTCTTCAAATATAGATTCAGATGTTTGATCTTAAGATTTTTGCTGGGGGAAATGCTCATAGATTATACACACTGACAGAATAGTCTACCTTGAGAGACCGTATTCGTATTGGACAGTCGACTATCCAGCATTTTCAAAAGTGGAGGAAGAGGGATGAGTCTAAGGGCAACATGTTATATTTAGTGGAGTACGACGTTGTCAAGTATAGACGTCGACTTTAGGTTCCTAGTATTGATTCTCTTAGAGTTGAGATTATGACAAAGGCGCATACTTTTCCTTATTCTATACATCCGGGAAGTACGAAGATGTATAAAGATTTTTAATGAATCTATCGGTGGCCTAGTATGAAGCGAGATATCCTGCATTTTGTGTTTGAATGCCTAACTTGTCAACAGGTAAAGGCAGAGCACCAGAGAC
>NW_027351601.1:0-445 GCF_012295235.1 Primulina huaijiensis
AGCTTGACCACATTTTTCACAATGGACGTGGTTTTTTGCCTCCTCGGTTCTAAGAACAACACCGCAACCATGATGCTGACAGATGATATTGTGTCTAGTACAATACGCCTCATGAAGTGCAATAGTCCTTGAAGGTACATGGTGTTTACAATTTCTACATTCTGTAGTATCTGCCCCGGTAAATGATAATGATGAAGCAGTATGCTGGCTCAATTGCGTGGAAACATCTTGAACAACAACTGAAACAGAGAATTTGGATGTTCCCTTAAAGCCATACACAGCAACACTGTAAGTACCTGGACCCAAGTTCAGATCCTTTGAGCCAAGCATCAATGTCTTCGAACCCATGTCATGGGAAGACCAGACATGCTGGTGGCGGGTAGGGAACAGAAGGGGATGCTTGGAGACATAGAGATCTGTATCTCCTTCTTGAGTCTGTGACTCT
>NW_027351602.1:0-445 GCF_012295235.1 Primulina huaijiensis
TACTATTCAACCTGTTTTTCACAATATTTCTAGATACATACTTAAGAAATATTGTTTTGATATGTATAAGGAATATTAAGAAACATTAATATCAAAATTTTCAAATATTTATTGTAGAATTAGTTTAACAACTGATATTTGTACTAATTTGAAATATAAATCTTATCTTGTTGTTACATGTAATTGGATAGATGAAACTTGGACTATGCAAAAAAGAATTTTAGCGTCATATCATTTAGAATCGACACAAAATTGGTGATAACGACAAATTACAATGAGATCCAAATTTATCTAAGTCAATATGTTGAGACTACAGAGAATTTTGAAGTTCTAGATTGGTGGAAAGTAAATTCTCAGTTGTATCCAATGTTAGCGGCAATTGCAAGAGATGTCATAGCCATTCAAAGTTCAAGTGTTGCTTCTGAATCAGCATTTTCAGTATGTG
>NW_027351603.1:0-445 GCF_012295235.1 Primulina huaijiensis
TTTGATCAGGTTCTTGTCTAAAAGCTCTCCACTGATCCGTGCTTATGGTGGAATGCGTTTTGATGCAAGAGCTAACATATCTCCCGAATGGCAAGACTTTGCTTCTTTCTATTTCATGGTACCTCAGGTTGAATTTGATGAGTTTGAAGGAAGATCGATGATCGCTGCAACCGTTGCATGGGACAACCGCCTTTCCACCACATACGAACAAGCAGTTGCTGCACTCGAGGCCACCATGTGGCAGCTTTCAAGTGCCATCAAATTGAACGATAATTCTTCTGAACAACCTATTTTGCTCGATCAAACTCATGTTCCCAACCAAATATCTTGGGAATTAGCTGTCAACAAAGCCTTGGACTCAATTAAAAGCAAAGATTCCGCTCTAACCAAGGTTCTAATCTAGCAAGATCCTCCTAGTCAGTTTGTTTTCCGTGACATAAATTCA
>NW_027351604.1:0-445 GCF_012295235.1 Primulina huaijiensis
GCTGGAATGGCTTTCGAATTTCGTGGAGGAATCATACTCAACCGATGATCTCCACTTGTTCATCCCCAGCGCCGCCGTCGCCGAGAAAAGCTCCCCCTTCGACGGTTCTTCCTCCGCCAATTCCACTCAGAACTCGCCTCCAATTTTCCCCACCGACGTCATAATCCCCACCAAAGCACGTAGCAAACGCTCGCGAGCCGTCCCCTGCGGCTGGTACACCCGCCGCCTCCATCTCTCGCCGCATTCAAGACCCAAAACGGCGCCGTTGAGGAGAAGGGAACCCACTGGCAAAAAATGCCTCCACTGCGCGTCGGAGAAGACCCCGCAGTGGAGAACAGGCCCAATGGGCCCAAAAACTTTGTGTAATGCATGTGGAGTCAGATTCAAGTCTGGTCGCCTCGTACCCGAATATCGACCCGCCGCCAGCCCGACCTTTCTTTCCTCC
>NW_027351605.1:0-445 GCF_012295235.1 Primulina huaijiensis
GTGTGCTTCAGCTAGGAAGAGTCCTAGTATTTCTTTTAGGGTGAGAAGCGTGAGTTGTGTAGGGTTTGGGAAGGGTTTTTGGCATTATTTATTAATTAAAACTAATGGTGCAAGCTTATGCCCATTAAACTAGTATATTAGGCCCATTAAGTCCATTAATTAATATTTAAAATATTTTGTTTAGGAAAGTTTGTGAAATATTAGCCGAGTTATCAAAAAGTTTCTATTTTTATCGAAAATCGATTACCAGTTTAAAATACGACTCGACGTATAAAAACATCTCAAAACACCTCATATTCGAAAATTCCATTTAAATACACCACACATTAAACAATTATAAATAATTATTTAATAAAAATATTTTTCTCTCATATGGTCCCCGGTCTTCGTTCCTCTATCGCGTCTCGAATAGCCTTTAAAAAACAGTTTTATGTATTCATGTAGA
>NW_027351606.1:0-446 GCF_012295235.1 Primulina huaijiensis
TCCTTATTTTCAAATCGCAACTTAAAAAGACCCAAATGACTTAGTACTATATTATTATAACCTCGAATTTTCATTTTTCTTAAAATTCCCAAAGTTAGAAAATATGGATGACCATACTTATCACATATTATTTTTCTTATTTTATACCCAAAATGTTCATCAATTTATCATATTTCAATCTTAAAATCCCCCAACGCATCCGCTAACGCTTAGATTTTCAAGCCTATTATCGGTTCATTCTTAAAAAGCCTTGATTAACATTCCTTATAACATTATAATCCAAGATATCCCAATGTTCCAACTATTCTTAAAAGGCTAAATCCTCAAAATTCTTATCATTTAAACCATTTAATTATCGCTTAATACTAAATTAGTCCCCAATATCTTTAATATTTGCAAAATAATTCTTAATTTCCTCAAAAATTATCTTAATTGGTCCTAAATTT
>NW_027351607.1:0-446 GCF_012295235.1 Primulina huaijiensis
AATACCGGTGGTAACCACCTTCCTAAATAGGCAATATTCTTAGGTTTCTGAGTGTTGGTATGAGTCTTGACTGCCTTCGGCCACCATTGCGTCTGTTGCCAGCTTATAAGCCCATTCAACTGAAACCTCATCATCAAACGCCTCTTGTCCGCTACTACTCTTCTTTGGTGGGCCATACCAGCTTCGTAGACAACTGCAGGCTTCGATTATAGTGTCGTTGAGGTTGGAGCGACGGTAGGTGATCATATCGCGGCCGGCGCTGAATGAGCGCTCTGGAGCGTCACTCATTAACGGTATTGCAAGCGTGTCGAAGGCAAACTTGGCCAACTCCGGTGACTGCCGCCGTCGCTCATACCACTATTGAAGGGGGTCGAATTGAGGTGTCTTCTTCAAATCATCGCCGAATAGACCAAGTTGAGGGTCTGGCTCGCAAGCAGTAGCGAGGT
>NW_027351608.1:0-446 GCF_012295235.1 Primulina huaijiensis
CTTCGACTGGTTACTGGTTATTTTTCTTCTCTTGTTTTTGTTTCGTTTTTTTATTTACTTTGTTGCATTCTCGGTGTTTTCTCTTCAGTTTAATCGGCCTGTTTTTTGCATATTGGTGGTGAAGACGTAGGATCTGAAGAAGCCTTGACAATATGTTGTTCATTTGTACCAATATTTGGCTTCTTTTGGGAGCCTAATTGCTTATTCTTTTTATACAAAGTAAAAGGGTACTTGGTATCGACCAGCTAATCTAAGTTTGCAATGCTATAGCTTTATTTTTTTTCCTTCTTCAAGTTAGGAGGGGTTGTCGCTAGAATGGGTCATGAGGTTTCACAGTTTGACCTTTTTTTTCACTTGCAGCTGTTACACATATCAATGCAATAGGGGTGTTGTACATTTGTACTTAATTTGGATTCATTTGATGACCGTGGGAGATTGTATATCAA
>NW_027351609.1:0-446 GCF_012295235.1 Primulina huaijiensis
ATGCTTAAGAATTCCAAGATCCAGAATCGGTAAATGAGAAATGTATCTGTTATTTATAGGAGAAAATCCCATCATTACCTTGTTTTCAGTGCTCACCTGCTAAGTATGGCAAGTCGGCTGCCCATACTTTTGCTTCTGATGACTTCTAAAATACGCTAAACACATACTATTCTGACAGATTAGATAACCCATACTGGTATAATCGAGTGTGGCACACTTCTCGAGGTAGCCCGGGTAGAAAGTACCCGGGAGCTTGTATGAGAGCCCGGGCTCTTGATTGCCCGGGAAGAAAATGTCCCGTGCATCTCCATGCCCGGTTGTTGAGTAAAGTACTCTGCATAATGACTCTGATTTGGGTTATCTAATTAATGTATCGGGTCACCCATGACCCGGGCTCTTACGGGGGTATCACCACCCATCCCTTAAATAGTCGGGCTAGAGTCTTA
>NW_027351610.1:0-446 GCF_012295235.1 Primulina huaijiensis
CACTGATCTTGACACTTAGTTAGAAACAAAATCAGACAAAATATAACAATTTATTTTATGAATAAAAAAAATATCTTAATCTATAGGATTTTTGTTTTTAATTTGAAATTGTCTATATAAGGCGACCGAATCGACTCGATCCATACTTACATTGAAAAGTAATACTTTTCGTATAAAAAATAACACTTTTTCATCATTCGGATCAGAGTTCCATTTCACAAAATTGACTCGTTAAATGATCTCATAGGAGTTTTTGTGTGTGGGTGATATTGTTAATGGCAAAATCAGATTTTTTTTAGGAAGGATAAATTTATTTAAATAAACTAATTGAAAAAATTTTGAATGGATAAAAAAAATTCAATATTATATTAATTTTGTAATATCTTAACTCAAATATGCTATAATCTTTTGTGTGCGTATTTGTTTCTTTTTTTTTCTTTTTTTTT
>NW_027351611.1:0-446 GCF_012295235.1 Primulina huaijiensis
AATTTGCCATATTTTTACAATACTTTAATTAATTTGTAATATTTTAAAAAAAAACCCCAAAGAATTAGGTCGGAACTAGGGTTTAACGAGGGGTTTTTTTTATTCGAAGGGGTTTCACAATTAAATAATATTAACTTTTTTTTTTCGTTTGTTTTAGCGAAGATGTGTTTGCCATCTCATTTTTCCACACGAATTTCATACTCAACTCAATCCTCACATTGTCTGATGTTAAAATAAAATCAGGCACGATTCACCAATCCGACACGGTTCAATCCGAAAAAAATCAAGTTTGAGTTTTTCGCGTTCGTATCAAATCGGGTTGGATTCGATAGCTGATCCGAAAAAAATTTATCGGCTTTGGTTACCAGAAAATTTTATTTTTTTAAAAAAAAGATATAATAAATAAATATTGCCTACATTTTTATATATTTTATGTCTGAAAAAAT
>NW_027351612.1:0-446 GCF_012295235.1 Primulina huaijiensis
CGAGGATTTCGATTTAATTCCTTAATTACTAATTCGTGAAGCGTTAATTTCCGAATTAATTCGAACTTAAATATTTTCTTCCCAAACTTTAAACATAAAATTTTCATACCTAAACTACCCTTGTGAACCATGAATCGACCCCCGTGGTCACGGTTCGAACCCTTCCCTCCTAAACCCTAAATTCGAACCCAAGCCATCTATCTCGAGCCACGTCCCAATTTCATCGAGCAATGGTCGAGCCACCTTTAGCCATACCATGACCAAACCCCCTAGGGACCCTACTGAACTCTCTTGGACCACGCACGAGCCCCCAGCCCGTGCACGAATTCCTTGCGCACAGCCCCTTACAGCTGCAGCCCCTTCTCTCCGACTTTCATCAAGCCACCATGGACCACGCTGCACCAACCTCTGTCCCGACCCTTGACCATCCTCCCTAGACCCTACTG
>NW_027351613.1:0-447 GCF_012295235.1 Primulina huaijiensis
TAACTCTCCATTCTTTAGAAGAGGTCTATTTTGAGATAACCAATCCTTAATCCTGAAAACCATAACTTCATAAGCCATGCAATCATCAAATGTAATTGAAAACAGCTTATGGTCAATAGCCCAGTCAGTCAAACACTTAATAATAACTTCTGAGAGTGTATCATCAGTATGAGATGGATCTAGTGAAACGAAGTTAAGCATCCTCTTCTGCATCATCCAATCCTCATCAATGTAGTTGGCTGTCAAGCATATGTACTCAGAACTATCTGGTGAACCCCACATGTCAACTGCAAGGTTTATTCTACCATGTATTTGACGAATGGACTCGTATACCTTCTGTTTCTCCTTCCCATAGATTGTCAAACAGTCCAGTTCAATGGCATTGCTATCAAACTCAAACATGGGTTGTAGGTTCTTGACGAATATCTTGAATCCAACATGATCCAC
>NW_027351614.1:0-447 GCF_012295235.1 Primulina huaijiensis
AAGATATCCACGGGATCTTATCAACCGAATGATCAAAATCTTGTCTGGTCACCGATCGAATAGATACATATTAATTGCTAGCTTTTTTTCTTGCAAACCGTAACCGAATTAACTTTAAGCCTATGATTCTCTATATTCGACAACATCAAATGAAGAAAAAAATGAAAAAGACTTTTGTTGAGGAAGATAGTTAATTGAAGCCATCAAAAGCACCAACACATATCAAATACCGTTGAAATACGCTAGATTTGCATGAAAGTTGCATTATTAGTGCTTCCTTTTGACATCATTCTGCAAATGATTCACTAAATCTTCGACTAAGTAACGGATGATGCCACTTCCCCGATAGAGATAAAGTTGCAATCACGGAGGGTGGATCAATAGAAAATTGCAAGATCATTTTCAATTTACATGGAAGTCATTTGATTCATATAATATCACTTAATC
>NW_027351615.1:0-447 GCF_012295235.1 Primulina huaijiensis
ATAATATGAATATAAATTACGGACTTTATATTTACGTGAAATTTTATGTATAATATAATTATATTATTGGAAAGAAATAATTTTGCTCCTCAGCGTAAAGAAGAGCAGCGCACAGATATTGAATCCGTGATTTTCTGCCACGGATGGCAAGGAATGTTTGAATCCGTGTCTTAGCGATGATTTTTAATAAAATCGTCGCAAATAGCGACGGTGTGTGTTGTAACTGTCGCAAATAGCGATGGTGTGTGTTTAAACCCGGTATTTATTTATACTGTCGCCAATAGCGACGGGATGTGTTAAAACCGTCGCTATTAGCGACGGGTTTTGTTAAACCGTCGCCAATAGCGACGGTTCTGCACAATCAATCGCCAATATCCCTTTTATTTTATTTTTTAAAAAGTTAAAAAATAATAATAAAAAATTTGAATCCGGGACAGTATGTCCCGG
>NW_027351616.1:0-447 GCF_012295235.1 Primulina huaijiensis
AAAGAATATTTTCCTTCCTTTATCTTGTCACCTTCCCTATTTTCCCTAGCCATTCTCCCTACCACATTTTCAAAATTTCAGAGCTTAAGCAAGAGAGAAATCGTGAGGTAGCCATAGAAAAATAGAGAGAAAAAAGAAACAAAAGCGAAGCGCTCAGTCTCCTCCGCGCCGCGTCGTTGTGTTTCAATTGTTTTTCATTCAAAACAATTTCAGGCATGTATATTATATTTCTTCTCTCTTCAATCAAGCCATATAAATATTTTTAAACACTATATGTACACGTTTCATGGAGCAAAAACCGAAAATGGACATCAACTTTTGTAAAAGAATTCTGCACAGTTTTTTCTCCATTTCATGCTTCACGGTTTGCATGGTTTTGATGGTTTCAGGGTGTGGTTCGATTCCAGGCTCCCAAGGCTGCATCTAGACATGTACTAGGACATGTTA
>NW_027351617.1:0-447 GCF_012295235.1 Primulina huaijiensis
TTTGTATGTCAAAATAAGTATTTACTCTTATTCCATGATAATTGATAAATAAATTTTTTTAAAAATTATATTTTATATGAAGAAGACATGTAATTTTTGTGGATAAAATTATATGTTTTTTTTAAATAATAAAAGGGAAAAATTGTAATTTTGGATTTGTAGGGAGTTAAAACTAAAATTATATCATTGTCAGATATTAAATCTTAAAAAATTTTGGTGAGGTACTGAATTTTAACTCAAAGATGTGCAGAGGAATTTTTCACAAATTTATCATTATTTTAATTTTACCCATCCGTAAGTTTAATTAAGTTCATATTAAAATTATTAGGGTATTTGAATAGGATATTGAATAAATGATGATATTGAAACGTCCACTATTCGTTTTTCTTAAAAAGTATTAATTGAAACACTAAGCATTTAAAATATGAATATTTTGCACCATTTAAA
>NW_027351618.1:0-447 GCF_012295235.1 Primulina huaijiensis
TTGTGCAGTGGTGCTTCCAACGGCAGTCACAAGCTGAAGCGCAAGTTGATGTTCAGTTGAAAGTATGAAATCCAATGGCAGCAATGCAGTATAATTGTTTTTTTTTTATTATTTTCATTTGAATAGACTTCAGTTTTACAACAATAATAATGTATTATTAGAGTTTGTGTCAGACAAGTAAAATACAAGTGCAACACACATGGGTATAACCCAAATTTGAAAAAACATTAAAGTGCACGTGTGTTGTACATGAGAAAAGTTTAAATCGGAAAAAACATGTTAAATTAGTTAAATGAATCCACCTATCAATATATTGAAAATTTGGAAATTTTGAGTGAAAATGGAGGGTTGAATTTTATACGATACAAGGGAGTTGACTTGATTTAAGCAACAAATTAAGATTTTTTTCTCCTTAATTTTTAAAGTCCAAATATAATCTAAAATTCA
>NW_027351619.1:0-447 GCF_012295235.1 Primulina huaijiensis
AAAAAAATAAAGTTTCTTGTTCTGACAATGTTATACTCCTTGTGACAATTAGGCGGACAGTTTGCCAGTTTCCTGGGCATCAAGGTGCAGTACGGGGTTTGACGGTGTCTACTGATGGTCGTGTTCTTGTGTCATGTGGGACGGATTCCACGTGAGACCAAAATCCGCCTTTTGATTTTGGAGCTGAATTTGTATTATGTTCCATATCTGTATTGTGTGGTTGGCATTATTTCTTATGCTCTTCACTCTATCTTTACGTTCCAGCGTCAGGCTCTGGAATGTTCCCTTGCCTTCTCTTATGGACTCTGGTGATATATTCAACAGTGAAGCCAAGGTTGGTGACTCTTCATTTCACTTAGTTAATTATTGCATTGTTATCTATTTGTCTGAAATAAAATTTGGGTTCTCCAGGAGCCACTGGCAGTCTATGTTTGGAAAAATGCTTTC
>NW_027351620.1:0-806 GCF_012295235.1 Primulina huaijiensis
GTTTTGTATATTGATCCAATTGATGTGAGGCCACTTTTATTAGAACGATAAGACATAAGGCTATAACTTTTTTATTTTGAGTTTTGGTCAAATCATTAGGGAAGACGAGCCAAAAAAGCCTCGAAATGTGTCGTGCGTATCGTCGTTCCTACAATGACACATGTTGGGAGATTGAGCATAACTTTTTACTCAGACCTCCAAATGACATGAGGCCAATTGGAGATGCAAGCGAGGACATAGGGCTACAACTTTGTAGTTTACCACTTTCGCAAATTCTGAAGTTAAAAATACGTTTTGGGCAGAATTCCGCGCGCCATCGCTTAGGATCCGGCGCCCTAGCGCCCGGGTGCTGAAATTTTGGGTGTTTGGGCAGCAAGGGGCGTGCGGCTGCGCCAAAACACGAGCCATGGTGCCCAGCACTTGTACAAAAAACGTGTTTTGAGGTTTGGATGTTATATAATAGATTGGGGAATGATTTTTGTATCATTTTCCTTCTCTTTCTCTTCTCTCTATCGGTTTAGAGCTAGGGTTCATCATTTTTCCTTCATTCCAATTTCTTCCAAGACATTAATCTTTGATTGAAGCCTTAATCTTTGCTTGGAGATTTGAAGTTCTTCTCCTCAAGAGTTTAGAAGCAAGGTAAGAAAGTTTATTTCCTTGGGTTAGTGATTGAAGGGAAAACAATGGGTTGTTTGGTTTGAGTGTTGAGGTAAAGTTGTTAATATAATGATTGATGGTATTGTATGTATTGATATTTTGGGAAAAAAATGGAATTGTAGAGGAGCTAACTCTTTAGCACGCACGTC
>NW_027351621.1:0-447 GCF_012295235.1 Primulina huaijiensis
CAGGGACTGAACACAAAAGAAATCGACGGCTGAAAACTGAAGACCAATTTCCCGCCAAAATTATCACTAACTTATACTCTGGCATGAGTGACATGGACACTCTGAAAGATTTCGATGAAATTGTTTATTCGTAAATTTCTTCAAAACTAATCATAGATTCTTGTCACGGTCAAAAAAATCTTTCATGTCACAAGCCACTCTTGTCAGTGTGTAAACTAATAATGCTTTTTACCGACTTTCAACACCTGGGGTGCAACATTCGTGCTGATTTGTCCAACCATCTCGTAAACTCAATATATCTACTAACTACTATACACACGCGGTGTGTGTACATTTTTTTAATAATTATCGAAGGACTTAATTGAAATTCGAAATATTATCGAAGGACTAAAATGTTATTTGAATTGTTGTAATTAAAAAAAATAAAAACAAAAATATTTGTTGAAA
>NW_027351622.1:0-447 GCF_012295235.1 Primulina huaijiensis
GTTGGATTTCGTTCATTGTTTATACATTCATATATTCACATTCTCTCAGCACACACATTACTCTCTAAGTTTTCCATTCTCTGACTTGAGCGTCGGAAAGGCTACGTCGGAACAACCTTCCGACCCCCTTCTAACGTTCTTGTTTATGCTTCCAGATTTCGAAGGTTCGATCCGAGCTCCCAAGTGAAGATCCGACCCCCAGCTACCATCTCGGATTTCAGCAACATCATGTATGTTTTTTTATTCTTTTCTTAAAGACAAACTTCAAATATTGTTTTCCAATTTTTAAAATTTGGGGTAAATTCTATATTGTTTGCAAGAAAAAATCGTGTATTAAATAATATGGAATAAAATGGTGAAGTAAAATATTTAATATTTTCTGGAGAGTTAATACTCCCTTAAATTAATCTTATATGATTCGATATGAACTATCCAATCTAAAAATAA
>NW_027351623.1:0-448 GCF_012295235.1 Primulina huaijiensis
GATCTAGCCTTGTACATGAGAATTTTCTCGGTTTCCATGGGATTATGGTGTTTTCTTGTCCAACTCTCATGTTTTCATGATTTGTTGCAAGGGGGCTGCCGAGTTGGGTTTCTAATGGTGTGTTAAGGTCGATGATTATGATGTCCAAAAGCTGGAGACGGGTGGAGCTCGGGTTGATAGCTTAGATCGAAGGTTGCTTCTTGGGTGGCCGAGGGTTAAGGATAGCAGGATCGTGAGATTCGAACGAGCCAGCGGTGCGAGAACCCTTCCTAACCGTGGACCAGACCCTGGTGGGGCTGAGACATGGCTTGGGATGGTTCGGACTCAGCTGGGCGTGAATAGGAACTAGATCGTGCAAGAGAGAAGGCTTCGGGTGTTTGGTGATCGCAAGTGGTGTGTTTTCGAGGCTAGGGGCTGTATGCCTGGTGCAGCTGTCATGGGGCTGTAG
>NW_027351624.1:0-448 GCF_012295235.1 Primulina huaijiensis
CACGAATCTTTATCTGTGAGACGGGTCAACCCTACCGATATTCAGCATAAAAAGTAATAACCTTAGCATAAAAAGTAATATTTTTTCATGAATTACCCAAATAAGAGATACGTCTCACATAAGTTTTTGCCTAATAATAATACCATATGGATTAAAGGTTTCATTTACAAATGTATGTTTTTTTAATTAAAAAGACCACAAATTAAACAGATCAAAATAATTTTCACTAAAAAATATTACTCAAGATGACTGTTATTTAATTATCTTGCATGGCTACCTCGTTTGTTACATAGATCCCACATATACCGCATCTAGTGTGGAACTTGTCACAAAGGATCAAATTGGTAATTATATATCAATAAATATAATTTATATATATGATACATTGGGGGAAGGCAAAAATTTATGTGAGACGGTCTCACGGGTCGTATTTGTGAGACGGATCTCT
>NW_027351625.1:0-448 GCF_012295235.1 Primulina huaijiensis
TTGCATTATGAAAAAAAAAATGGTAACTCTTATTTTCGTATTAAGTGACTAAACATAATTAAACATATAAATATAACGCTCTGATATCTCAAATTTTACGTGATTAGCGATATAAAACAATAATTGTATCAATTTAGCTTATTGATTATTCTTTCAAGTTTCTTTCTTTTTTTCACAAAGATTAAGAATTATTAAAATTACAAATGAATTTTTTATTTTATCCTAGTATTTATATAAATGGTTTATTATATTTATAATAGATAGTTAATTACGAGACTCTATATTAAATAAGTATATTTGCAAAATAGTAGAAAAATATTGTTAAATATAATACATATGAAAAAAAAGAACCTAGACTTATATAATTAGGACGAAGATTATATATATCTATATTATATATTTATATTATCTATACTATTATATAAAAAAATTATCATTTATAGGACAT
>NW_027351626.1:0-448 GCF_012295235.1 Primulina huaijiensis
AATTGTGATATGGTTCACATCTATCATATGAATATCATTAAAGTGACAGTCAGCTATTAAACATGTAATTTTTCTATGTTTTATCACATCTAATAATGGAGTATCACCTCATCGATGTTCACATAAGTGTTCACGGTAGGCGGAAAATATATCAACACTATACATATATTGTATTTTTGGTTAAGTACATTTGTCTTTTGTAATTTTGATCATCTAAATTATCAAAATTCATTCTTACTCTGTTATTTTTGTTTTTTCTTCTAATTTTAGTATTATTATTTTTCAGGACGCTAATGTGACACAAATGCGGTGCTTATTTGACGATATGTGTGTAGTATCATATATTGATGATGAAAACAATATTAAAACTGCAAAAAGTCAAAAAAATATGTGACTAATGATGAAATTTGATAACATCAATAATCAAAACCGCAAAATAACACTATTC
>NW_027351627.1:0-448 GCF_012295235.1 Primulina huaijiensis
ATATATGGTATACTTCTTAATGAGTTTCATGATCTTACGTTGAGAAACAGACCTAATAGTTATTTTTTCATATTCAAGAAATTTATTTATGCAGCTTTTATGTATATAGATAAAGTAAATATCATAATTGGATAAACCATAAAATATTATTAAAATAAATATTATTTTTTTAAAAAAATTCAAGTCATAGATTGACTCGTTGGATGTATACTCTTAACATTTTGTGTACATAACCATCAAAAGTGGGACTAAAGTACATGATGATTTAGTCTCTAGATAGTATATTTCTAATTATATGTACATGTATGTATTATGATTGTTGTGGGCACATGGATCAGCTTATTATTTTCAGTGTTTGTGGGACAGCCTCCATATTTTAGCAGTTCCATTAAATTGGTGTTATATATTTTAGCAGTTCCATTAAATTGTTGTTACTTATTATATATAT
>NW_027351628.1:0-448 GCF_012295235.1 Primulina huaijiensis
ACTTACAAGAGGTGGGGTCCCTTGTGAAATACGCTGCACTGCAGAAGACCACGACAAATTCCACATATATGGTCCACCCACTGCTTGGAGAGCAATGATGCCATTGCTTCCCACGCTATTCAGGGTAGTTGAAATTGGCTTTGGTATAGCCTGGACTTTTTGTACTGGAGGTGCTAACCCAAATAGAGCAATATAGAACCACAAGTTCCGGAAAAGCTTTAACAGGGAAGGTTCCACGTCAACACTGGGGTCAAAGTCTGAACACATTTCAGCCACAGCAGGTAGTAGGGGCCCAAGAAAATCCGCTCCGCTCCTGAAGTGTCAACGCCAAATGAGAAAATCTAACAGCATTACACGACAACTCCACATCCTCTCAAACTATTACCTTCCACTTTTCGACTCCGCAGCCAACCCAACATCTGAACATAGAGATAACAATCGCTGGCGG
>NW_027351629.1:0-448 GCF_012295235.1 Primulina huaijiensis
ATAAATGTAAATTAATTATTATAATTATAAATATTTTATATATTTATTATTAGGGATGTTTTTTTTTAAAAAAAATTAAGTTGAGTTTATTACAAGAATTATTAATAAGATTATTTGTAATATTTTATTGAATTTTATAATTATTATTATATTTTGAAGAAAACACTATTATCGTAAATTAATTAGCGTATAAAATTATTTCAATGTTATTTGAGTTTAAATGGTCATGTCACTTGTCATCCAAAATTATTATACAATATCATAAAAATACTATAAAAACTTCTACATAAATTTCATTTTAATACAATAACTGAATTTTTTAAACAAATATTATCTATTTTTCAATGAGTATTTAATATCTTAATTTTAAAGATTTTAATTAAATTTTCTTCATTCTTCGAAATAATTATTTAGATTTTTTTTAGTTTTTTAAACATATATAATTAAT
>NW_027351630.1:0-448 GCF_012295235.1 Primulina huaijiensis
AAAAAAAAGAGGATGACGTTGATTAGGCCCAGGGTAATTAATTTGATCTTAATTAAGCGGGTCTAAAAACTGAATATAGAAGGACTAGTTGTTGAAATTAGGAAGAGAGAAATTATTGTTTGAACTAAATATTTGCAGCGAATACACTATCTAAATTTTTTTTTTTTAAATTTATGAGTACTATTTTTAGCCATACTTTATTTTTGAGTATTTATTTAGTTTTACTTTGTTGGTGTAAATATAAGAAAATTTTTAAATATGAATTTTTTTTAAAGATTTTATACAAATACTTATAATCGGATATGACTTTTTCCGCATTTCGATTAAAGGATTAAAAGATTTAATATAAGTTAAAATTTAAAATTAGTTTGAAGCTTCGAATATATACGCAAATATATTAAAGTGAGTTAATATGTAGTTATTACATATTATATTAGATCTTTATTTG
>NW_027351631.1:0-448 GCF_012295235.1 Primulina huaijiensis
TTGATAATATAGTATAGATTATCAATTTACAACCACATCGCAAAAAATAAACTGTGTCATAAAATTTAAACGCTCTTATTACTTCCATATTATAGAGTAACCTCCATGTGTAAGTATTTATTCAATATTTATGGTAAAAAAAATGTCAATTTTTTGAGATACAATGATAAAACCAATAGAGAAATTTGAATAAAAAATTATCTAATTAAATCGAGTTTTTAAATAAAATTCGATAACTTGTCGATTTTTTTAAATCAAAATTTTATTCATCCCTGGTTTTGGTAATATTATTTATTATTATTTTAAAATTTAAATTATTTAACATTAATTACTACTATTAATAATAATTTATTTAATATGATTTTATATTATTCTTCTTTATTTTATATCTGATTTTTTATTTACATAATACAAATTTAATTTTTTTTACTACAAATATACAAAATAA
>NW_027351632.1:0-448 GCF_012295235.1 Primulina huaijiensis
CAAGAGTGAGCTACCTATTCAGAAATCTCGGGTAATACATCAAATTCCCTGTCAAATACATTGTAAAAACCACAGATCAGTTAATCCTATGACAATGAGAAAATAAACCGAATGCTGTACCAATACAGACTAACAACAACTGCAAGTCAAGGAATCGTTAAGTTGAAATATCACAGCCAGTTAAACATAGTACAGACAATAGCAACATACATCTAGAAAGCAATTACCACGTTTCTACCAGAATGAAATATATCCTCCGTCACTAATTTTATCATTCAAACGATTCTGTGGAACAGATTTCTTCAAAAACAAATATGTTTGTTAAAAAATCCAAATTCGCAAACTTCTTGCTAAAACCAGAACGGTAACTAGCTAGGTGTAGTTATCAACCCCCGACTCGTTCTATCCAACAACAGCAGCAAGAATGTTGCAGAAAATGTGATAATCA
>NW_027351633.1:0-448 GCF_012295235.1 Primulina huaijiensis
TGCTAAGAGTATTACTTTTTATTGTGAATATCGATAGAGTTAACATGTCTCATAGATAAAGATTCGTGAGATCATCTTATAAAAAACCTACTCTTTATTGAATGTGATAAATATGGACAAGTGGGAAGGGATTTATCCGAGCATGATATTTAGTAAATATCAAAGTAATGTTAAACTAAACGAGATGAGTTGGCTGACATTCATTGTCCATAGGTAAACCATTAATTGTGGTGCAATAATGGCCTTCTTTCTTCAAATTTAAAATTGTGTGTTAAAAATTTCAAACTTCATTTCGTCTCATATATTTAAGTTTATGTATTTTTCATAAGATTTAAAAAGTTGTAGAAAAAATAAATTTTACTAAAAGATTCCACATTTTACCCTTGATTTAATGAATTTTGTCAACGGTTAAATTTGACACGTGTCATCAACTCTGATATCAACTGTA
>NW_027351634.1:0-449 GCF_012295235.1 Primulina huaijiensis
CAAGTTTGGCAGCAGCTTTGATTTTGCCGGTTTGGATGAGTGAATACAATGTTGTGGCCGTTTGAAATTGAACCCATTGATCAAACATTTTCATCTTCTTCTGAACGATCTCATTGACTCGTTCGCTGGGAAGAACAATAGCAGTATGAACTGAGTGGGTCTTTGGTGGCTCCTCGATCAAAGTTTTCTTTCCCTTATCTGTTGGGTGAAGGATAGGAATACCTGAAAATGATGATGTAATTTCTGGTTCTGTAATTTGCATCCCTTCGAGTTTTGTTCTTGCGATTTCAGGGATCGGGAGAGGAACCAATGGTGCAGATAAATGCTTGATCATCTTGATTTTGGCCATTTTAGGCTTTTCTGATAGTTTTTTTAAAAAAAAAACTTGAGAAACAAGTACATCATCTGTCGATTCCTCATCAGAGCTGGATTTCAGAACCAGCTTTCTC
>NW_027351635.1:0-449 GCF_012295235.1 Primulina huaijiensis
TTTTTTTAGTCTATTGATTTAAGATGCAGTAAGTTCAAAGTTTTATTTTGTCCACTACTTTTGATATAGGATGTTTTGGTTTGATTGCTAACGTAATATATGCAAGTAAGTAATTTTTGATGTCATGACATCTTTTTTCGTGATCTAATCAATTAGATTAAAATAGTTGAAAATTAAAATTTGGTATTTCAAAATGAAACTTGGAAATTTTAGTGACCAAAAATTCAAAATTGAACACTTTAATTTTTCCAAATTAGAAAGTCCAAGTTGGAATAATCATTATATGATTTCTTTGGTGGATTCATTATTTTGAAATAATGCATTGTTTGGATGTTATCGGAGGAGGGTTGAGTGAATTTACAAGTACTTCAAAACAACTTCTTAAAATAAAACTTTAAGCTCTGAGAAAAGGATTTGGTACAAAGATTTTTTAAGACTTTTCTAAATAA
>NW_027351636.1:0-494 GCF_012295235.1 Primulina huaijiensis
AACTTCCTTGGCATTTTAATTAAAATTTTTAAAAGCATTAAATGCGTGTTTATTTCATTAAATTGTGTTTAATTATTTTTATGCATAATTCATGCATGGTAGGATTTAATTCATGAAATTTTCCTAAGTTCATGCATTAGGGTTTCTAGGTGCATTTTGCGATCGAACGAGGAACGGAGACCGGAAAATTTTCAGGAAAATTATTTTAATACATGATTAAATTTTTATAAATTAATATATGGTGTTTTAAGTGGATTTTTCAAATAATGGGATTTTACCAGGTATTATTACCCGCGGGACTTTATTTTTAACGGTACGCAAATTTTATCGAATCGGGGGACTTTTTAATGATTCGGCTAATATTTTCAAAAGCTTTCTAACACAAAATATTTTTCAGGAGTGTGTTTGGATTTAATGGGCCTACTTTTAAGTCTGTTGAGCTTAAAATATTTTTTTCCTTTAATTATCAAAATTAGGCACATTAGTTGATTGTT
>NW_027351637.1:0-449 GCF_012295235.1 Primulina huaijiensis
TTTTTTATTGTATAATTTTAGTTTTTTCTCCTACGTATAACGTATAGCTGATCGATATGATGCTGACATGGCACACAGGTGACGTGTGCTATTAATCAACAAATAAGCTGTTGGTTTTCTCTACCAACTTTGCTTACAAGGGGAAAAGATTCTTTTGAAAATGGACCCAAATAATTAATTTGACCTTCATTTTTGGAACTCTTATAATTTGCTATGAAACTTTATATAGATGAATATTTCTTATTTAAATTTTAGAAGCCAATCACATTCAAATTAATTCAGCACAATTTTTTTAAGAATCGCATGATTTGCATTGAAATAAGTTGTGGTTGTCCAATATATAGATAGAGTGATGCTACATGTACATCAATATTTGTACATCAATTTATACAATTCAAAAAATTCAATGCAAAAATTTAATTTGTCAAAATCTCACTATATATTGAATA
>NW_027351638.1:0-449 GCF_012295235.1 Primulina huaijiensis
TTCAAGGGTTGGCTCGGTGGTTGGGGCCCTAGCAGCAAAAACGTGAGTTGTGGCAGCAAGGGAGCGCGATGGTTGCTGCCACTGGTTCAGGAGCTTCGCTGCTAGATTTTTGGGGATGGCTTGGTCTGGGCATGGTCTAGGGAAGGTTAGTGTCATGAAGGGTCAAGTGGTCAAGGGTTGGAGGTGTCCTAGTGGAGAAGGAAACCTAATACACCTAGTATACTAACACACACACACAAGCAGAATGTCGGGTCAAGTTTCAGAAGTATTTTGGGCGGGCCAGGTCTAGTTTTACAGGCTATGTTTTTCCAAGAGGGTTCCTAGATAGGTTGGCTCAGGTTTGGCTTGAGGTGGCTTGGGCATGGCTCGAGTATTTTGGGAGATGGCTCGGTGTGTTCGTCTATGTGTCAAAAACAAAAATTAAAGAACTAAAAATGAATCCATGGGTC
>NW_027351639.1:0-449 GCF_012295235.1 Primulina huaijiensis
TTTTCCGCAAATTTTCAAGTAAGGATTTTTAGGCCTCTACACAAACGCCTCAACTTTTCTAGATAAAATGCGAACTTCCGAGTTGACATTTGAAACAACATTCATCAGAATTTCTTGCATCAAATCCATTCTCTTTGTAATAACATTTTCCAGATAATCAAAGCTTTTTTTGAACATCGCTTCTGTCTTTTCGTATTTGATCCATCAGGAAGAACATGTTCGTAATATCTTTTGTAACTTTTTGAAGACTTTTGAACGTGTTCTCTTTTATGGAATCAATTTTCATGGTGTGCGCTATTTGAGTTGTTTTGATGTCAGAAATGGAATCCATCATGGAGGCAAGGTCGGTCTGAATGGCTTGAATTTCATTGAAAATGGATTCAGTCGCCATTGTTATATCAGGAGACTTGACTCCAGAAGTTTCTGGTTCCTGCTCCCTGTTATCTTGA
>NW_027351640.1:0-449 GCF_012295235.1 Primulina huaijiensis
ATGTGAGACAGGTCAATCCTACCGATATTCACAATAAAAAGTAATTCTTTTAAATTAAAAAATAATATTTTTTTATGGATGACCTAAATAAGATATTCGACTCACGAAATTGATCCGTGAGAACGTCTCACAAGAGTTTTTGTAACATATACACACACACATATATATAAAATAAAATTTGTAAGTTACAGATATAATGAATATTGGGAATTATTTATTTGTTTTTTAAAAAAAGTAAATCTGAAAAATTATTTAATTAGTTCATTAATTATAAGAGGCCACGGTAGCTAGGTTCTGCATCCACTAACCTATCCTTCCCAAAACTAATTGAACGTTATTAATTCCTTTTTTGTTGGAAGCTAAGTAACATTTACTTATATACAACTAAAACTTGTATTGAGAGGGATTCATAAATAAATTTAATTATTAGCTTTACATAATAATTATTG
>NW_027351641.1:0-449 GCF_012295235.1 Primulina huaijiensis
GATTATCATACATGAGTTATGTGGACCCCCTAGAAGAAAAGGGTTGAAGTTGGTGCAGTACCTAACCTCAGCCACAGCGGCCACCAACCCTCATTATTTGTCCCTTCGATTTTATTATCAGCATCTTCTGCTTTATCGACGCACAACACAACTGCCTGGATTTTCTCAAAAGAATTAGCATCCAATTCGATATCAAAATTTATACTTGTAATAAAATAATATATAACCTATGATTTTATTTTTAGTTTTGTTTTTTGTTTTTTGTTTTTTTAAATCATTTCAACATGTCAAATAACAGATTGTGACACTAGAAGGAATTCTGTGGCTAGCTAGGAGAGATGTCTTGGATTATGGCGAACAAATCTCATTGTGCTGTCACACGATTCTTCTATTCTTACCGGTGTCCTTAACAAATCAGTGTGTGTGTGTGTGTGTGTGTGTGTGTGTCT
>NW_027351642.1:0-449 GCF_012295235.1 Primulina huaijiensis
GGTTGTGAACTTTTTATTAGTTGTATGATTAGAAACTTGTTTATGTCACTCTATGTTGGAATATGCATGCATATTGGGTATGTGAAATAATATATTAATTTATAATAATTGTATACTTCAAGTTGAGCATATATAATTAATTTGATGACAAAGTATGTCCATCCGATCGAAGGGATCGTGGATTTTTTTTTTTCTATTTTTATTTTCCATCTCGAATTCTTTTTGCTCCATTTAAATTCCTAATATGTACGTGCTACTAACTTCGTCTCATTTATATTTTTTCAGTTGTCTCGTATATATAGTTTGGTTTCTACCTATAATTGTATTTTTTTCTCGATTTTAATGATATGCCCCTACTAACTAAGTCTTTGAAAATATAATGAATTAAGTAGAGATAAAATAAGAAGTTTTTATCTAAATTTGTTTTCCTAATAATTATCTTAATCTTG
>NW_027351643.1:0-449 GCF_012295235.1 Primulina huaijiensis
GTTCATAATTGGTCACAAGACATTTAGCATACCTCAAAAACATAGCATTATTTTCTTGGCACGTCGAACATACTTCAAAATGTCGAGGGCTTCATTGGAACACTCTGGACATGCTGCCCTAAACAAAGAAGCAAATATTAAGGAGATCCCAACGAAGCCTGCGGCCAAAACTTGAGAAAACATGAAGAACATGCACAAATTTTTATAGCTTGAGCGGATTTACGGTAAAAATCATATCTCTCTCATTGCTTATCAAAAAATTACGAATTTACTGTCAAATTGAAGATAACACAAAGTACTACAAATCAGATGTTGAAAACATTTTCAGAAAAATAACCTATAAGTCTCAGAATTTAAAATAACATAAGGTGATGGATTTTGTGACACAGAAATTTCACAGCTTGAGCAGTCCAACAAAAATGATCATAACTCACTCGTTTCTTGTCCAA
>NW_027351644.1:0-449 GCF_012295235.1 Primulina huaijiensis
TGACATTTATATATGAATTTTGAGTACTCGAACATATATAGCAAAAATTGATATTAATAACACGTCTTTTCTCATATGAAAATCGATACAAAATATTGAAAATATAATAATATATGATATTTGAGTACAAAATGTTTCAGATTTGATACTAATATATGATTTTTGGATATCCTAACATGTATAACAAGTATTGATATTAATGACTCGTGTCTTTTTTGATGAACCACTACAAAACATTAAACATTTGGTATAAATATATGATAATTCAGTATTAACTCTATTATATTTAATACTATTATATGATATTTGAGCACACAAGCAAGTGTAGCAATCGTTGATATTATTATAATTGTTTCAATTTTATACTCAAAATTTTATGTTTTGTAACAGATCTAAAATATTTAGGCTCCGTTTGGTATGTGTGATAGGATAAGTAAATGATTAATAAT
>NW_027351645.1:0-354 GCF_012295235.1 Primulina huaijiensis
TCATTTCCCCTTACATAACATTCCTACATCCTATATACTCGAAAAAATTAGAATCAATAGGCTAATGAAATCGGGAATAACAGCAAGAAAATGAGAAAAGTTATCGGCCAGCAAGAGAAGGAAATGCAATCCGAACCCATTCAAATACTCATTTGTAACTCTCAACTAAATGCAATTCAAGACTCACTTAACACCTCCTATAATACCCATCTCTATGGTCTAGCAATCACACACCATTACCTTCGAAAATCATCAGAAAAATACCAACTATAATCGTGAGAAAACAGCTGAAGAACAAGGAAGAAAACAAACTCCGACTCCGCCGCTCGTATTCGTCGTATTGATTTGTTTTTG
>NW_027351646.1:0-449 GCF_012295235.1 Primulina huaijiensis
TGATAGGCCGACTAAGAGTGACTTTCGTGCCCATGGCCTCTTGGAATCTCTTCCAAAAACGTGAGACGAACCTTGGGTCTCTGTCAGATAAGATGCTCACTAGTACCCCATGAAGTCGTACCACATTTTCCATGTACAGCGAAGCCAACTTGTCCAGATTATAGCTCATACGGACGGGTAGGAAGTGTGAAGATTTTGTAAATCTATCTACGTTTACCCATATTCTGTCCTGACCTTGCTTCGACTTTGGTAACCCTACCACAAAGTCCATCGAGATATGTTTCCATTTCCACTCAGGTATCTCCAAAGGCTGCAATAATCCTCCGGGTCGTTGGTGCTCTGCTTTGACCTGTTGACAAACCTGACATTTAGAGACAAATACTGCCACGTCTCTTTTCATTCCGTTCCACCAAAAATTCCTCTTAAGGTCTCGGTACATTTTTGTACTC
>NW_027351647.1:0-449 GCF_012295235.1 Primulina huaijiensis
ACTCTTTTCCTCTTGATTTTCTTTTGAGGTCCTTGAGCCTTAGTCCGAGCATCGCCAATCTCTTTCTTCAGAGAAACAAATTCAGCCACAGTCGGCTTTGGTCTCAAAGAAAGTACATTGTCAGCATCGGCCACTGTTACATAAGAAGCATCCTGTTTAGAAGTGTGAGGAAAACCAGCATCCTTCAACATTGTGTTGATCTGAACAGCAAAACCAGTACCCTTTCTAACAACGATATCCTTCATGACTCTGAACAAAAATGGACTTCAGTACACCTTAAAGTCAGAAGTGATAGCTACCATCACTTGAACTTTTTCTTTGGTCAGCTTATCGAACGTACCAGCTTTGACCAGAAGTGCTTTTGCCACAATATCGACAAGCACTTGATATTCCCTTTTTAGAAACTTCTTGAAGCAAGAGGGAGAGAGTTCCTCTCCAGAAGCTGAGAA
>NW_027351648.1:0-449 GCF_012295235.1 Primulina huaijiensis
GACGGAGAAGCATCTTCCTACTCGTTTTGTTATTTCTTGTCTTTTAGATTGCTTGATGATTGTGTTGAAGAACAAGTTTTGTGAACTAATTTGGAACGATATAGCTTGATTTGAACTTGTGTTTTTGATCGTTTGGTTTGTATGTTTGATATTCATTGAGTTTATGTACGGTCCAAAATGCGATAACGTAACATAACTGCATGCGAATCTAGAGAAAATGAAAAATGACTGATTAAATGATTTTAATTGCATTAATTAAATATATGATGCATTCTTACATGTTTAAAATGCACTTTTCTACATGAATACATAAAACAGTGTTTTAAAGCTTATTCGAAACGCGATCGAGGAACGAAGACCGGGGGCCATGTGCTTCCTAGCAAAACACACGCACACACGAAAATCTTGGAAGGAAGAAGGCACGTTTTCTTGGAAGAAAATTCAGCAAG
>NW_027351649.1:0-450 GCF_012295235.1 Primulina huaijiensis
GGGGGCAATCGGTGACATCATAGTGATTGATTATGACGACATGATGACGTAGAGTTAAGGATATAGCTGGGCTTGATACTTGCACCGAAAGCTGTTTTAGTATCCCAATACACGGACAGTCTTGTAGCCGAAGATAGTTTCGCTCGGCTCAGCCGGCTTACGCCGTCACCGTTAATTTCATGAGCCGGCTTCAGCACAAGCAAATTTCTTTAATTTAAAATCATAATTTCGTTCCTTTACAATATCAAGTACCATTTTATATTAAAGATCTTAAATTTATAAAGATTTTTCGAATTCGAATTCGAAATCCAATTATAATTAATTCTCATTCTCCTAACTAAAAAAAAGAGATATTGCATTTATTTGGCGAACAATAAATTGTGTGTCCTGAACATGATTATATTGCATAAATTTATATTGTGGGATTAATAAATATATGATATTTAATCA
>NW_027351650.1:0-450 GCF_012295235.1 Primulina huaijiensis
TGGCAAGAAAGACAGACACAGCAAGATTTGCACAGCTCAGGGTATAAGAGACAGAAGAATGAGATTATCCCTCCAAATCGCGCGAAAGTTCTTCGATCTTCAAGACATGTTAGGATTCGATAAAGCAAGCAAAACCATTGAATGGCTCTTCACGAAATCGAAGAAAGCGATTAAGGAGCTGGAGAAAGATCATCCGCATATTTCTACGAGTGAAGCGAGGAGTGACTCTTTTCTTTCTGAATGTGAAGTCGTATCAGGGCTTGAGGAGATTTCAAACAATGATGTCAAAGAAGGTATGATGATTTCACGGCCGGCTACAAATATCACGGGGCCATCTTGCCTAAACCCAAGCGAGAAAACCGACAAAGGATCGAAAAAAACCGAGTGCAATTCCACTTTGAGGGAGTCAAGAGACAAGGCAAGAGCAAGGGCAAGGAGCAGAACAAGAGA
>NW_027351651.1:0-450 GCF_012295235.1 Primulina huaijiensis
CAATTTAAATAATAATTATATTGCATTATATGGTTTATTTTGGTGTACCAATATATTTTTCCATATAATTATAATAGTTTTTTTTTTGGTTTATAAAATGAAAAAAATACAATCAACTTGTATATTTTAGGAGGTGTATTATTTCTAAAATTTTAATGATTTTTATGGAGTTTAAAAGTTTAGATGTATTCAATTTAAACTTTTATATGCTCTATAAAAGTTTAGTGGTATTCAAACTTGACTTTTAAAAACTCTACAAAAGTTTAGTGATATTCAAAATATCAATAGTTTTTAATGACTCCATATAATTCTATTAATTACAAGCATTAAAGCCTAATGTATCATAATAAAATGCCAAAAAATATTTTTGATTCAACCTAAATATTTGGATGACATTTAATTGAAAAATCTGTCAAACTCACGTTCAATACAAACACTAAAATTTTCATC
>NW_027351652.1:0-450 GCF_012295235.1 Primulina huaijiensis
AATTAAGAGTATCAATAAATTCTAAAAGAAAATAAAACATAATAAACAGATAAAAAAATTCAATTTCACAATATAAAGTTATATTTTTAAAAATTGTTTTCTACATAAGTACGTGATAAAATTTGACCTCAAATTTTTTTTTAATTACTTAAATAAAAGTTTTAAGTAAAATAATTAAAATTATATCATCAAATAAAAATATGTTAATTAGAATTATAAATTCTTATATTACTTTGCATTAACATAAGCATAATTAAAATATTAAATATTATATTAATGAGATCAAAGTTATAGCACAACTATACACTATTTTATAATAAAACACTTATAAATTTTGTTAACAAATGTAATAAAATACATTATAATTCTATCAGTATATTAACTCACTCTCATATTTAAATACTATATAATTATATTTAAAATACGAACTTTGAAAATTCTTTTCAAATA
>NW_027351653.1:0-450 GCF_012295235.1 Primulina huaijiensis
GTTGCCAGCACAAGCAAGGTCTACATGGAAGCTATTAAACAACTTCTGAGTTCAGAATTTGACATGAAGCATCTAGGAGAAGCCAAACGAATCTTAGGGATGGAAATTGTGAGAGACAGAAAGGAAAACAAACTTTTCTTGTGCCAAAACTCATACTTTCACAAAGTCCTCCGAAGATTCAACATGCATGAATCCAAACCAGCTGGGATACCTCTGTCTCAATCACTAAAACTGTCCAAGGAACAATCCCCTGCTAATGAAGAGCAATTAAGAGACATGTCACACATCCCCTATGCCAGCGGAGTTGGAAGTATAATGTATGGAATGGTCTGTAGCAGACCAGATCTGTCTTATAGCATGAGTGTGGTGTCAAGATACATGGCTAATCCAGGTGAAGCTCACTGGCACGCTTTAAAGGGAGTGTTCAAATATTTGAAGGGATCCTCAAAC
>NW_027351654.1:0-450 GCF_012295235.1 Primulina huaijiensis
TCAACTCTCGTGGCAGAGGTTTTACACCAGCTGGAAGATACAACAACATCCAAAATACTGCAGTGCAACAACACCAGAATACAAATCCATTGCCCAGAAATTTCAATCGCCCTCCGAAGATGGATATTCAGCACTCCAACAACTCAAACGATCCCGATAAAGTTACTTGCCAAATATGTGGAAAGCCTAATCATCTAGCCATTGAGTGTTGGTACAGGTTTAATTATTCTTACCAATCAGACGACTTACCCCAAGCTCTTGCTGCAATTAATCTTAACAGTGAAAATGACCCATCATTTTACGTTGATTCTGGGGCTACTGCGCATATGACAAATGACGCAGGTAAATTATCATCCTTAAAATCTTATATGGGCAATGACATGATATTTGTGGGTGATGGAAATGCCTTACCAATCTCTCATGTGGGTGATGCACATGTTTCTACCAAAG
>NW_027351655.1:0-450 GCF_012295235.1 Primulina huaijiensis
CAATTCTTGAGTTGGCCCGGGTGGTTAGGTACCCGAGTACTTGCATGAGGGCCCGAGCTATTGATTACCCGGGAAGAGAAGAAGTGTCCGGGTAGTGAGGAGAGTACCCGGCATATTGGCTCTGATCTGGGCTATCCAATTAATATCCCGGATCATCCATGATCCGGATCCTTATGGGATATCAATACCTATCCAGGCATGGTTCCATGTTTGATTCATAATCATAAAAAGTTTACGAGATATTTATGCATTTATTCTTCAATTTTGTATGTTTATGTGTTATCAAATCTATTACTTAATATGATATAGTTAAAATTATTGTAAGAACTCGTTCTGTCACGTTTAATTTTATACTAAATTTTTTAAGGTTAATTTTCTTTCTAATTTTTTAATAATTAAATGTTATTTTTCAATATCATATTCATTAATATTTTCTAATAAAAAAATATA
>NW_027351656.1:0-279 GCF_012295235.1 Primulina huaijiensis
CACTACACAGAAAGTTGTATTCTCGGTTGGGTGCTGTAATTGTCCAAGGTGTTTGCTAGGGTTGTGGTTGGCTTTTAGCCCTTAACCATGGTCCAAGCCATGCCTTAGGATGTTTATAAGAGTCTTTGGTCGGTGGTTCAAGCCAACGGCCATTTGTTTCAGATTTGTACACCAAATACGCACAGCAGCTACTGCTGCAATTTTTGTTTTTGACAGCAAGTTCAATTTCGTTTTAGAGGTCATGGTTGAGTTCTTAGTTGGCTTTTAGCCCATGGCCTT
>NW_027351657.1:0-450 GCF_012295235.1 Primulina huaijiensis
AGCAAAAGTCTATATTTTCATTGCAAGGAATACGAACATTACATCTCAATAAAACATTTTTGACGATTGCAAGAGAAGGATGTCCTAATCTAGATTGCCATTGATTTAGCACTTGAGAGGAGGTTGTATGTGACTTGACTGGAGAATATGATCTAGCATAAGTGCTTTCTGGGAAACTAGATGAACTGAGACAAGTAGCTGAAAGAGTTGAAGCAAAGACAGGCATGCCAAGATTGAATCGATATAGCCCGTCATGTAGGGTTCCTCTGAGAAGAGTGACTTCAGTAAACATTATTATCCTTCACAAGACAAAGACTGGGATGAAACTCAAAGAAAACATTATTATCTTTCGCAAATTTACTCACGCTAAGCAGATTTTTGGTGATTTGGGGAACCCGTAGTAAGTTATTCAAAACAAATGTTTGTGATGAAGAACTAGAACGAAATTTA
>NW_027351658.1:0-451 GCF_012295235.1 Primulina huaijiensis
ATGCACAGGTTGCTATCAAGAAGCTGAAAACAAAATATCGTTCGTGGGAACAGTGCATGAACCTGAGAGAAGTCAAGGTTGGTGATTTGTTTCTTTGTTTGTTTATCATCGGATTTTTTCATTTTGTTCGACGTGACTTATTGGTTTTCTTCTTGGCAGACGCTGAGAGCAATGAACCATTCAAATATAATAAAGCTCAAAGAAGTTATCCTGGAATATGGTGACTTGTTTTTTGTTTTTGAATACATGGTAGGTAGTACACACATTCTGATTAATTAATTAATTCCCTGTCTTTATTTGCTTTCCTGCCTGTTCACAATCTTTTGTCTTTCAGGAGTGCAATCTACTTCAAGTGATGAAGAACAGCCGAAAACGATTTTCTGAATCTGAAGTGAGAATATGGTGTTTCCAAGTATTTGAAGGTCTTGCACACATGCATCAACGTGGATAC
>NW_027351659.1:0-451 GCF_012295235.1 Primulina huaijiensis
CACAAAAAAATATTTATGCACTCTCTGGATCCACATGTCTTTTCATGATGATAATAGATACAAAACATTGAAAATATGATATTGATATATAATATTTTAAATTTATATATAAGATAAGATTTTGAGTATAAAATTGAAACAATTTTATTAATAACAACATTTATTACACATGTTTGGGTATTCAAAAATTATATATTAGTATCAGATATGAAAAAATCGGTACTAAAATATTATATATTAATACTATATTTTCAATGTTTCGTACTGATTTTCATCGGAGAAGACAAATGTGTCTTTATTTTAATATTTGATATACATGTTTGGGTACTCAAAAATCATATATTAATATCATATTTGAATTAATTGGTACTCAAATATCATAAATATTTATATTTAGAATCAAAAAGCTATTAATTTAACATATAAACAACAGCTCTATTTATTGAGCTGA
>NW_027351660.1:0-451 GCF_012295235.1 Primulina huaijiensis
TAAATGTTCTTCAGCAAAGCATTTAATGTTCTCTTTGCTAGCACATCTTTGAATCATGTTCCTTAAAGAGTTACTTCTGGGTATTCTTTTATGACAACTGTTTTTACTATCAGAACTTGTAGGACATAAATAATCTTTCTCTTTTGGGATAGTGACTTAAATGCATATCAATCTTGAGACTTGTGCATGTGCACACCTATTTGAATGTTCTGAACCAGTCAGAGAATGTCTTTCATTAAATGAGCAATAAATGGCTCTTTAATGACTTCGACACAAGGTTTTTCGAACAGCCGGTTGAGAAGATTGAACTTCATCTACTTTAAATGGTTGAGCTGATAGGCGGTCTGAACTCTTTAAGCGACTGATCTGATAGATAGTCTGAACTCTTTAAGCGGTTGAACTGATAGCAGTCTGAACTCTTTAAGCGGTTGAACCGATACCTGTTATACAT
>NW_027351661.1:0-451 GCF_012295235.1 Primulina huaijiensis
GTAGTGCCCATATCGAGTCCTGAAAGCTGTCTTATGAACATCAGATTCCTTCACCTTTAGCTGATGGTATCCCGAACGAAGATATATCTTCGAGAAAATCGATGCTTCTTGCAACTGATCAAACAAGTCTTCGATTCTAGGCAAGGGATACTTGTTCTTGATGATGACTCTATTAAAGTCGTACACTACCATCCTTCTTCTTCACAAATAATATATGTGCGCCCCATGGAGAACAACTCAGGCGAATGAAACCCTTGTCCAGAAACTCTTGTATTTGATCTTTCAGCTCTTTCATTTCGGTGGGTGCTAGATGATAGGGTGCCTTAGAAATTGACACAGTTCTCGGCATCAACTCAATAAAAAATTCCACCTCTCGATCCGGTGGAATGCAAAAAACGTCATTAGGAAAGACACTAGGAAAGTCTCTGACGACCTCAACATCCTCTAGCTT
>NW_027351662.1:0-451 GCF_012295235.1 Primulina huaijiensis
TCTGTTGTATAAATTTAATGTGAAATGTGGAGTTAATGATGCAGTTTGAGTCCTTATTTTTTTATTTAAAATTTTTGGAATATCAGTGAGACTGTTTGCGAATTTGATTCGCATCATGTTTTAACTATTAGAAGACAAAGACATATTTAGCTTGTGTCTGTTGTGCGATCAACATATATGTCACCAAACATCAAGTCTTGCTGAATAAATCCAAGTCATTACACGTTTAATCAGACATCTGATTGCAATTAAGTGCAAGAGAATCCAAGAAAATAGGATGAAAAAAATTGATTATAAACTTTATAAATGACATTTTTTAATTCCACCATGTGTCAACGATGGACACAAATTACAATCGAGTATAATTCTTGATTTCTGGATTTGAGTTATACAGATTAAACTCAGAAAAAAATGGGAAAAAATCTTGTAATCTTCAACTGTTCTTATGCGG
>NW_027351663.1:0-451 GCF_012295235.1 Primulina huaijiensis
AAGGACTCATCTATCTCATATGCAATGCCATAATACATATCCAAAGCATAAACATAATACAATCTAGTATGTGATTTAGGGAAACTCCAATCAAATCTGATTCGAGTTGTGTCTTCCCGAATCAACATTGAATTATACCTTTCTTGTCGTAGTCTTTGTCGTAATCAAAATCTCGATGTCGAAGTTATCACAACAACTCTGAAATGACATATACAAGATGTTCTATATCAATGTACACTCAAAGCAACATGTATACGGATCAATATTCACTCTCGGTACATTTCGATGGCATAACGGCATAACCTCGCGATACCGACAACTCAAACATCAATCTATCAATATCAATAACTCATGATCATCACTAAAAACCACTCATAATCTTGTAAATTTGCATCATTCTATATCACATAATCTGGAAATTGAGAATAATAACATACGGTATCATTTCTTC
>NW_027351664.1:0-451 GCF_012295235.1 Primulina huaijiensis
AAGTTTTTTTTATAAATTTATTAAATTGTAAAAGTAATTTTTTTTATTTTAACGCAAAAATTAGCTACGTATTATGTATACCGTCGCTAACCCGTCGCTAATTTTAGCGACGATTTTTGAGCCGTCGCTGATCTATAATTAGCTTGAACCGTTGCTAATTAGCGACGGCTTTGTCAAAAACTGCGCTAATTTTAGATGTTGCATATAATATTAGCGGCGTACATTGCAGGCTGCGGATAATTGTATTAACGGCGTACATATGCACGCCACGGATAATAGTATTAACAGTGTGCACATGTACGCCGCGGATAATCTTGAACTTTCAACAGCTAGCAATTGTGCAGCGTGCAATGTGCACTGCAGAAAGGGAATTTGCGCGCTGCGAGAAGCCATTTTTGTTGTAGTGATTATCAAAGCTTGGAAAATAACATTAGTTCTGCACCAGTTTTAA
>NW_027351665.1:0-451 GCF_012295235.1 Primulina huaijiensis
TTGATACCTTCGATTTGACAGTAAATTCGTAATTTTTGGACAAAATACGAGTGAGTTATGATCATTTTTGTGGGAATGCTCAAATTGGGTTGTTATAAAAATGCGTTCTTGAAAATTGTTTGTTGCAGGCTTCGTTTGGAATCGTCGATTGATAACTATTTCGTCTAGGTATGTCAAGTGTAGTGTTCGGACATTATTTGGTGCCTCATTTCGTGTCGTTATGCACTTGGTTGAATTAGAAGGCATAGGGAAGTGAATGGGCAGAAAGTGACATTTTTGGGATGAGTTCGTGCAGGGTTAGAGCCACAGCGCTGCACTAGGAGAGCTGCAGCTTCGTATTGTGGCGCTGCAGGGTAGCACCTAGGCTCTTGATAGGCGCTACAACGCTACCCTGATGCGCCTAGGCGCTGGTTCTGGCATCTTCGGGCTTCGAGTTTAGGTGCTATTGCTT
>NW_027351666.1:0-451 GCF_012295235.1 Primulina huaijiensis
AAGCCCAACTGTCCAGTTCAACTGAATCAGTGAAATCATGTCAGCGGACGAACCAACTGATTTTCACCAAACCAGTTCAAGACTAGTTCAACTGATCAGTTCAGAGCATCAATAAGGAATCAATCGATTTGCAGAATACGATAAGCTTATCTTATGGAATCCAGCTATGCATACTGATTAAAGCAATTGTAATATCAATAGTACAATAATGGACGTTGTAGCAAAGCTTAAAGACAAAATGTTCTAGAAGAGCTCTAATAAAATTCGAGACACAAAGTTCAAGGAACGCATTCAAGCTGCAACGATCACATGTGACGAATTTTGATGTACAGTCATCTTGCTGTTATAAATACAGACCAAGACCATCGGCAAAATAAATAAGAGAGTGTGTGAAGATACAAAGAAAAAGGGCACGTTTATCGTATATCAGCTTACAAGAAGCAATCAGCCC
>NW_027351667.1:0-451 GCF_012295235.1 Primulina huaijiensis
TTCAGTCAAGTTATTTAATTCCATGATAGCCACTCAAAATTGACCCTTACATCAGTTAGACATAAAAAATCTTTCTCTTCATGGTAACCTTAAAGAGGAAGTCTATATAAAGCAACCACCCGACTTTGTTGCTCAAGGAGCATAACGCCATCCAGGATGAGATAGAGCTTCATTAACAGTCTTAGGAAGAGATGTAGAATCAAGAGATGCAATAAATGTTCATGAAGATGATGATAAATGATTGTAAGACACAAAAGAAGGCAATCGAATGCAAATGGGTGTTTACAGTTAAGGTCAATCATGATGGGCTTATTGCTCGATTGAAAGTCTACCTTGTTGCTAAAGGCTATGCCCAAACATATGGTGTGGATTATTCTGATACGTTCTCTCTTGTTGCTAAACTTATTTCAGTCAAGTTATTTAATTCCATGATAGCCACTCAAAATTGACC
>NW_027351668.1:0-451 GCF_012295235.1 Primulina huaijiensis
AACATAGTAGAGTTTGGTACCGTTGTGTGTCTTAATTATTTATTTGAAGGCGAATCCCTCATTGATATTTGAATTCGTTGTTTTTAATTTCAATTATTTTATTTAATAATTTAGATTAATAATGCATATATTCCCCTTTTATTTATTTTGTCTAGCTTAAGTCAAGTGATAAAAAATCCAGTAATTAAATGTTAGTATCTGTGGGATCTATATTTGGACTCATCATCCATTTACTATAACTTGACATAGTCTGCTTACTAGATTTATTCCTAACCAAAATCGTCGGTCAAATTTTCGGCATCGTTTTCGGGGACTAATTTATTTAATATTAGAATAAATCCGATTACGTAAACCGCATGCATGAAAAGTATTAAATAGCTAAATTATTTTAATTAAATGATTTTGTATGCATGAATGATATATTTTGATTGACTAAATGATTAATTGTGTA
>NW_027351669.1:0-451 GCF_012295235.1 Primulina huaijiensis
TAGATCAATTTAAAATATTAAAATATTTTAGAGTTTAAAATTTTAATTTGGACAAAGTCATATTTCTAGCTCTACCACTGTGTAATACCTCCAATTTTCTACTCCTCTCTTAATTAAATGTATATAATTTGACTCACTCCAGATTCAACAAATGAGTACACTAACTGTTTTCAACTTAATATCACTGATGAATTAATAGAGACAAGGGAAATATTGCATTTGACGACCTAATTAACCTTATTTTTTTAAATTTAATATTTAATGAAATAAGTTAAAAAAAATAACAACATTTAATAGATAATATATTGGCTCCAATCAACAAACCAAATCAATATCGTTCCCCTTGTTCCGAATGTTTGAAGGCTCATTCTACCCTTTGTCGGCAGGTGCTCGTTTCGAACTCGATCGACAAAGCGGTTAAACTCGCTTTAGATCATATATCCATTTTCGC
>NW_027351670.1:0-451 GCF_012295235.1 Primulina huaijiensis
GGTGGAGGGATGGTGAGGGAAGATGAAAAGTCGGGAATCGAGAAAGCAAATTCAGGAAGGGCTGAAATGGTAAACAAAATCTGTGAGGAAGGAAAAAGGGAGGAATTTATTTCAGTTGAAAGATGTGGGAAAGGCGTTAAGAAATCAAATTACACGTTAAGTAGAGAATTATCCAGACTCAAATGTGGGATCAGTTATGAAAGAGGCTCAACCTCAAAGGGAGCAAATGTGTCAACATGAAAATTTTCTCTTGGAATATCAGAGGAGGAGGAGCGGCTAGAAGGAGAGAACTTGTTCGCAAAATCATACGTCATGAAAATCCGGATATTGTGGTGCTCTTGTAAACAAAAAAAGAACGGATGGGTAGAGGTTTTATTGCCAGTGTGTGGAAGCCAAGATTTGTCGAATGGGTGTGGTTACCGTCGGTGGGAAGTGCGGGGGTATTGTGGTA
>NW_027351671.1:0-451 GCF_012295235.1 Primulina huaijiensis
TAAGTAATCGCATTTTACTGCTGCCAAACGCATTTTAAAATATCTAAAAGACACACAAAATGTGGGATTATGGTATTCTAAAGATTCTTCCAAGTTCAAGGAACTCACTGCTGGAAGGGTCTATGTGATGCAAGCTAGGGAGACTGAGGCAGAGCCGACACTACGCTGATTTCTAGGTAACCTTGTTGTTTAACATTTTTTCGATGCTTTTCTTGCATGAAATGTTAAAATTGGGTTAAGGGAATTGATTGAGTTAATGAAGAACTTAGAGAAGAATAGGGTGCATGGACTACTTGAGTTGGATTTAGGAGTCTACTTTGGGAAATTTTTGGGTTAGAATTACAATTTTCAAGATTTTGAGGACCGAATTGGAGAATAAGATTTAAGTTAGAGGTTAAGTTTGATATGGATGAGGGAATCTAAGCTTTGCAATCATCAAGTCAAGGAAAAT
>NW_027351672.1:0-451 GCF_012295235.1 Primulina huaijiensis
ATATTTTTCTACATGGTTGCATTAAAATGTATTTTTAAATGTTATGAGTTGCGATCGAGGAACGAAGACCGAGGGCAGAAAATGGAAAATATTTTTATTAAATAATTGCTTTTAATTATTTAAATTATGAGTTATGCTTTTTCTTATTTTTGAAAATAATTGGTTTTGAGGTGATTTTATACACCGGGACGTAAATTTTATTCGTGTTTGTTTTTCAACAAAATACGAATGTTTCGGCAACCCGGCTAATAAATTCACAAACTTTTCTAAAAAAATTAATTTTTAGTATTTTAATTAAATACTATTGGGCCTAATTAAATTTCCTAATGGGCCTAAACCTTTGTTAGTGTTTAATTATTATTTAAACTCAAGATTACCCCATAATTTAATCATAAACTCACGCCTACCCTACCCCAAATCCTTCAAACTCTTTCTTCCTAAGCAAAGTCAC
>NW_027351673.1:0-452 GCF_012295235.1 Primulina huaijiensis
AATAAAATATTATAAATTTTTTATTATATAGTGTAATAATTTTTTTAAAATTTTAATAAATATAATTTTAAGTTTATGAGGTTTGGTGATTGGAACTCTAAAAATAAAAAAATGATGTTAATAATTTTGATTTAAACTATTGTTATCAAGAAAAAAATATTTTTAAAAATTACAAATAAAAGAAAAAATAAATGGATGAGAAAAAATGAAAATTTTAGTGTTTGTGTTGAGTATGTGAGTTTGGGAGATTTCTCAATTATATTAAATATACATTCAAATTTTTAGGTTGAATCAAAGACATTCTTTGACTTTTTATTGTTGTACCTTAGGCTTTAATTCTTGTATTTAATATAATTTCATGAATTTATTAAAAATATATTGACATTATGAATACCTATAGATTTTTATAGAGTTTTTAAAAGTCAAGTTTGAATATCACATGACTTTTTAAA
>NW_027351674.1:0-452 GCF_012295235.1 Primulina huaijiensis
CTCAGAGTCAAGAAGCCGTTTTACTTATAGACGTTGGATTCAAAGTTTTCTACATATATAAGGATCAACCCTATATAGAAAACAACGATCATTATTATCAAGGAATACATTATCTATCCAACGTTATTTTGAGCAACCAAAGAACTACTCTTTATCCTCAAGCTCAAAGATACAGAAAAGCAGCACACTCGTTATAGCAATTATTTGATCTTCTGAGATCATCTTGTGCTGCTGTTTCTTAATCTCTTCACAAACTATTCACTTTACTACATCTTATTGAGAAGAGTCTGTAATCTGAAAAAGAGTCTTTTCTAAAACTTTGTTGCACTACAAGAAAAATGGTTTTTTGCGGCACGACATTAACGACGTGCATTTAATGCACGTCGTTAATGTAATTTTTAAAGGCATGCTTTAAAATGCACGCCGTTAATGTGGTTGCACCTTACACCAAC
>NW_027351675.1:0-452 GCF_012295235.1 Primulina huaijiensis
ACCCTCAGTTACAACAGTTTTTAAATGACTACGACAACGGATAAATTATTTTTAAAGTAAGATGATATAGGAGCCTAATGTAATCATTATATAATTATTTTTAAATTCTCACAGGACTCTACTATAAGTCATTATAAACTTTTTTTTCAACTTATTTTTTATCCCATGTGGAACAAGAGATGTTACATATGTCATTCATTGTTTTTTATATGTATTACGAAATCAAGAATTTTCATTGTTCTATCCATTGGCTGCTCCGAAATGAGAACCTAGCACTATTTTTTGGCCTTGAGTCTGTGACTGTTCGAATTCATATTATAATCCTAACAGGTAAATACCCATTAGACCAATCTGCACACCTGATCTTAAAGGCTCGTGTTAAAAGATCGTGTTGCACGTTAACTGTAACTGAAGTGTTATGGATAAACTATCAAGGATTCGTGACATAATAT
>NW_027351676.1:0-452 GCF_012295235.1 Primulina huaijiensis
TATGGCTTCTGCATCCGAGAAAAGTCCACTGCAATATCTGCATGGATGTTCTCTTTCTGGTGTAAGTTTGGTTAAAACTGCCGCCCACCAATGATCATTGGCATCCGTATATAATACCAGGTCATCTTCATCTTGAGAAATAGCAATTTTCGGAAGATTTTTACAAATCTCTTTTAGTTGACTAAGTCCATGTGTGTGATCTTCCGTCCATATAAATTTTGCATCTTCTTTCAGTAATGGACTGAACACTTTCTTGTGTTTTGCTAGGTTTTTTTATAAATATCCCTGCAAAATTAACAACTCCTAAAAAGCTTTGAAGTTGTTTCTTTTCTTTTAACTTGTTTGGAAAATTTTGCACTTTTTCAACTATATGATCTTGCAAAATTATTCCATACTCATCGATTTCTATTTCGAGGAATTCAATCTTTCTTGTAGCAATGACTGCTTTCTTT
>NW_027351677.1:0-452 GCF_012295235.1 Primulina huaijiensis
ACTGCCTTTCAAGAACTCAAGGGGTGCCTCAATTTTCCAAGATATAATAATAATTACATATAATCATACAAACAACATCCACTTTTCCTTTGCACTTTTCCCAATTTATAATACCAATTACTCAAACATTGTTCGAATCGTGAGATTAAACAATAAATGATATATAATATATGTATAACATAATGACTTATAAATTCAATCATTTGTGGAGTTATAATCAAATATTAAATAAAACAAAGATGTATAATCAACTAATATTGTACCAAACTGTAACTTAAATGGCAATCCCAATTGTAAGTTTTTGGCGACGATCACCTTTAATGACATTTAAAACCATATTATATTATATATATATATAAAGTGAAACATTTTCGTTTATAATAAAAGTTTTAATTGTACTATTTTTCGGTCATGGTTCAAGTTTAATAATTTTTTTTTTTTTTTTTTTTTTT
>NW_027351678.1:0-452 GCF_012295235.1 Primulina huaijiensis
GAGAATACGAGAAATCATATTCATCACTTTGATTTTTCCAATCAAATGACTTGCTTTCATCGAAGACAACATCTCTACTAATGATAAGCTTTTTTGTGTTTGGATTATACAACTTGTATCCTTTAGAATTTTCCGCATAGCCAAGGAAAACAAGTTTCTCACTTTTGTCATCGAGTTTACTTCTCAACTCATTAGAGACATGTGAGTAAGCCACACTTCCAAATATTTTGAGATGAGAAACACTTGGCTTTCGCCCACTCCAAGTTTCAATTGGTGTCATTTTCTCCAAACTTTTGGTTGGACAACGGTTGGATAAATATACAGCACATGCTACTGCTTCTGCCCAGAAAATCTTTGGCATATTCATACTTTTCAGCATGCTGCGAACCATATTTAAAATAGTTCGATTCTTCCGCTCTACAACTCCATTTTGTTGCGGAGATCTTGGAACA
>NW_027351679.1:0-452 GCF_012295235.1 Primulina huaijiensis
CCCATGAACCGATTTTTTTTAAAAAAATACCCACCCGATCGGGTCGGATCGGGTACCCGATATCCGAGAATAAATGCTCACCTCTAAGTTGGTCCACTTGATAACCATGCGCCGTATATCTTTTCTCTAGAGCAAAAATTAGTGGAGGGGAAATAATGATGTAAGCTCGCTTATGTTATAAATATTGAATATGGCTGCACTTAAATTTTAGTTGGATCCACATCAAATTGGGTGTGACGATCACACAGAAAGAGAGAGAGACTAACAGTACAATTCCGTGTAATCCAAAAAAAAAAAAAAAAAGGATGTCATAATAGGGTAAATTGGTATGTCCTAACTTCCGTGCGTCAGCGTCACATTCGCATCTGCTGACATGACATTTCGTTATGAATTGCATTTTACCCCTCTTTTAAAATTAAAATATCACATTTTTTGTCACGTCTCGGGTCCGG
>NW_027351680.1:0-452 GCF_012295235.1 Primulina huaijiensis
AACAAGTATTAATTGCCATCCCTTTTCAAATATGATGCAGTATAGTGTACAGTTGTGTAGATTACCCACCTAAAACTCCAAACTTTGAAGGCAAACTAGATATTCCTAAAGATTCTCAAAATTCAATTTCTAATAAATTCTTTCAATAAATCCAACATCAAGTTCCCTTCATCAATACATTGCGTAATTATTAATCTCAGTTTCATCTCTTCAATTGAAATTTTCATCAATTTAATTGTGTATCTCATGATTAATAATGCCTGATGTCACCAGAAAAGGACTTAGGCTTGAGGTACAAACCACAAGGCATGGGCAGCAAAAACTCAGCAGTGAGCCATTTCTAAGAAAGGCGCCTAAAAAATACTATTTAAAGTTAGGTAGGTAAATGTCAACACGAAGAGCAAAGAAAAATGATAAATATTTCCGTGCATATCAACTAATTATCAATTTTC
>NW_027351681.1:0-453 GCF_012295235.1 Primulina huaijiensis
AATTGAAGTAACTTCTGCTGCTGATCATGATTCAAGTACTTTCTAGCTGTATCACACTCACAAGAAGGAAGAGTAACCAACGATGCATATTCATCCCATAGGTGTTTGAGTTTCGAATAATAACCCGAGATTGTGCTGCTCCCTTGAGTTAATCGATTGATATCACGATGGATAGAAAAAATTCTTGATCCATTAACTTTATCAAATTGTTCTTTCAAATCACTCCAAACCATTGAAGCGTCCGATGAATACACAATTCCTCCATAAATCTCTTTAGATACTGTGTTCATTATCCATGAAAGTACTAAAGCATTGCATCGTTCCCACTGATTCGAAGTAGCATGTCCAACCGCAGGTCGTGGAAGAGAACCATCAATGAACACAATCTTATTTTTAGCTCTCAAAGCGATTATCATAGCTCGACTCCAAACTCCGTAATTCTCCACGCCAAGC
>NW_027351682.1:0-453 GCF_012295235.1 Primulina huaijiensis
GAAAAAAACTCTATCATGGGATCCTCAACCTGTTTATTTCTTACACTGAACACGATTCTGCTCTTTTCTTCATTGGTTGCTTCGCAACAAAATCTTGAAAAACTCTACCAGTGCATTTCTCTAAATTCCGACCAGTCTATCCCATTTTCAACAGCTTTCTTTGCCCCAAACAATGCTTCATTCAACTCCATCTTACAATCTTCTGCACAAAACTTGAGGTACTTGCTACCTTCCGTGCCTAAACCTCAGTTGATCTTCACTCCGTTGACCGAAAATCATGTTCAAGCAGCTGTCATTTGTGCGAAAGAGCTTGATATCCAGTTCAGAGTGAGAAGCGGAGGCCATGATTATGAAGGCCTTTCTTACACGTCAGAACTGGAACAACCATTCATACTTGTAGACCTTTCGAAACTTCGATCTATTGCTGTAGATATCCAGGATAACAGTGCATGG
>NW_027351683.1:0-453 GCF_012295235.1 Primulina huaijiensis
ATAATATTGAAGTTTTGGAAGAAAATCTGTGCAGATCTTAATAAAGTTGAAGCCTCACATTTGAAAATAAAACATCTACACTCTACAAATTTTTAACTTGACATAAGCTTAAAAGATTTGGAGGATTGGACCCTTTAAGAAAAAAATAAAAGGCAGCGTACGAAGAGAAGGAAAGGAGAGAGAAAAAGCAGAAATGGAGAGAACAGAAGGGAGGAAGAAGAGAAGGAGAACAAAGAGAAGAGGCAAAGAACTACACGTGAACAACAGTGAAAGAGAGGAGAGAGGTAGAAGACTTCACGCAGATAGCAGCAGAGAGGAAGAGAGACTTGGAGGAAGACAGAAGCTATTCGAGTTTGAGAGAAATGAGGAAGACAACTTCAAATGAGGAATCACGCCAACCACACTGAAATTTTCTTATTCCTTCCTAAATTTTATTCTTATGAATTCAAAAAT
>NW_027351684.1:0-453 GCF_012295235.1 Primulina huaijiensis
GATATATCTTGTGGAGAAGATATATCTGTGTGATATGACTTCAACCATAACCTGCAAAAAAAGTATTGAACTCATGTATAGGCGCCTGATGAGTGTCGGCGTAACCACTCCAATGCTTAAGTTAGCAGGTGAAGATGAAGGAGAAAACGGTTGTATATGTGAAAGTATACGTGAGTGCCGATAATTTAGAAACAAAGAAATGCGGATCCTTCAAATGCAAAACATTCATGCTATTTATAGGAGGAAATCTCATGATTACCTTATTTTCAGTGTCTACTTACTACTTATGGTAAGATGGCTGTCCATACCCTGCTTCTGACAACTTGTTGACGGTAATAATTTCTAAGCATAAGGTGTCTCATACTTGTGCACTCGAGTGAAGTGCTGTTTTCGAGGTAGCTCGGGTAGAAAGCCTCCTAGGAACTTGTATGAGAGCCCGGACTTCTGATAATC
>NW_027351685.1:0-453 GCF_012295235.1 Primulina huaijiensis
AAGAAACAAGCTTAACTCAACTCTCATGAAGGAGAACACTGAACTAAAAGATGTGGTTGCCAAACTTGAAGTAATCCTAAGCAAAAAAAACTTGGAACTAGGCAAGACCAAGGATGGGCTTCAAAGGCAACTGAAACCTTGTCCAAGTTCAATTCAAGCACATCCAATCTTGAATCCATACTTTTGATGGGAATAGATGACAAGAAAGGTTTAGGGTTCAAAGACAGTGTGTACGAAATAGGTGAATCTTCAAAATCAACACTATTTGTGAAAGGAAAAGTTGATACATCCACACAGCCTCAACCCACGCCCTCAATCAAAAGTACTCCGCCAAAAAGACAACCTGCTGCACCCGTCCCTAAGAAAAAAAAACGCAGGTATGTATGTCATTACTGTTTTAAGCATGGTCATATCAGGCCCTACTGTTTTAAACTCAGGGATGACCGCATGAAT
>NW_027351686.1:0-453 GCF_012295235.1 Primulina huaijiensis
TTTTAACAACGGTTTCTGTTGAAACCGTTGTCGTAGCCTAAAAAAACCCGCTAATATACAACAGTTTCTTAAAAATCGTTGTCTTTAATGTGTCCACGACAATGATTTTTAAAAAACCGTTGTCTTTTAGCGTTTTTTTGGGGTCAAAGACAACGGTCTATTAGCGTGTTTTTTGGACAAACCACAACGGTTTTCTTAAACTATTGCTATATGTAGCGACAGTTTTGCTCAAACCGTCACTATTTTAAGTAACAGTTTTGTTAAAACCGTCGCAATTTTTAAAATAGCGATGGTTTAAGAAACAATCGTCGCTAATAGTGACGGTTAAATTTACAACCGTCGCTCATAGCGACGATTTTACCAAAAACCGTCGCGTAAAACTGTCGCAAATTGTCTATAAATATCGACATTTTCGGTCCATTTTCCTCCACACCTCTTCACATCTACAATAAA
>NW_027351687.1:0-444 GCF_012295235.1 Primulina huaijiensis
GAGGCCGAATACATTGCTGCATCAGATGCAGCAAAGGAGGCTGTTCGGATATGGAATTTCGTCCAAGAGTTGGGCGTCATTCCTAATGGAGTTGCTCATGTCCCGGTGTTTTGTAACAACACGGGAACTGTAGCTCAAGCGAAGGAGCCAAGGTCTCATCAGAAATCCAAACACGTATTGAGAAAGTATCACATCCTCCGAGAGATTGTGGAAAGAGGAGAAGTGTCGATTGACACAGTCGGCTCCGTAGATATTGTTGCTAATCCACTAACTAAGCCTTTACCTGGACCATTATTCGAGAAGCATCGCGAATCGATGGGTTTAAAGCATATGTGTAGTTGGTTCTAGTGCAAGTTGGAGATTGTTAGAGTAGGTGCCCGCCGAGCCAAGTGTTGGCCAAGTGTTTACAATGAAACTCTATGTATAAGCAATCTTTATTTTAAT
>NW_027351688.1:0-453 GCF_012295235.1 Primulina huaijiensis
CCCACCTCGAAAACCTTATCCGAGCGATGTTTGTCAGCGTGGAACTTCATTCTTTCTTGAGACCTTGACAGATTGTCACGTAAAGTGGAAAGTAACTCATCTCTATCCCGTAACAACGCATCTGCAGCCTCAATAGAAGAAGACCCAGAAACATACTCTGGTATAGAGGGTGGAGGCTTACCAAACATAGCTTCGAAAGGTGTCATTTTGATTGAAGAATGAAACATGGTGTTATAACAAAGTTCTGCCCATACCAAGTAGCGAGACCACTTTGCAGGTTGATGCATCACAAATGCACGCAAGTATTGCTCCAAACACCGGTTAAGGACCTCCGTCTGCCCATCCGTTTGTGGGTGATAAGCACTAGACATAGCCAAGGACGTGCCACTGAACTTGAACAATTCAGTCCAGAACTTGCTCAAAAAGATGGGGTCTCGGTCCGAAACAATACTC
>NW_027351689.1:0-453 GCF_012295235.1 Primulina huaijiensis
TTCGGGTTAAAACCGGGACCCCGGTCCAAGTTTTAAAACAAATCGTTCAAGTTTTGGAACGTGCTCGAGTATGCGTCTAGGAAATGCTTATATTTATGTTTTGAGGTGTTTTATAGGCTTCGGATCGAAATTTTGAGGTCCAGGGGTAAAACGGTCATTTTGGGTCTCGAGGGGCAAAATTGTCATTTTGCTCCCGAGTCGAGTTCCCTAAACACGATTTTACATGTTTTAAACGTTTATATTCTCATTTATATGAATTTTTATGTAAATATGTAAAATATGTTGCATGCTAGATTTTAAGGAAAATTTACGTATATGCATGATTTTATTAAGTGAGGGATATGATGACATGTTTTTGAAGGAAGGGAGTTTGTTGTGACTAATACAAATACGTTAATAGGATGATAAGTAAGGCCAAGGCTCAGTGGATGGGTAATACTGTCGTTGATGTCT
>NW_027351690.1:0-453 GCF_012295235.1 Primulina huaijiensis
TTATTTGAAATTGAATTGGTTAATTCCTTGAATTGCAAATTTGTGGAACCACCGACTTGTTTTGGCAATGACTGGAATTTGATTGAGGTGAACGTAAAATCTCATGATGAATATGCAAGGGTTAGACATGTGGTGTTCAATAAGCAGAATCATGAAATAAGATGCAATTGCCACAAGTTCGAGACAATGGGGATTTTGTGTAAGCATGCTTTGCTGGTATTTAATTGTATGGATGTCACTGTTTTGACCAAATGTTACATTTTGAATAGATGGATGAAAAATGTAAGAAACAGAGTTAGCTCCGATTTTGAAGAAAATGGCAGTGGTGGTCATGTTTCTGAGATGGTGTTTGTCAATCAAATAATGAGATCGATGTATGATCTAAGTCAACAAAGCAAACCACATGAGGATGCGAGAAAAAGATTATATACAATTATTGACACTGCAAAAGAG
>NW_027351691.1:0-454 GCF_012295235.1 Primulina huaijiensis
TGATTTTTCTACTACGGCATCGCCTAGTAGAGGAGTTAATAGATGAGAGCATTGAAATTTTTATTTTCTTGCTTAAGGTATGCCAAGCAGAAGAGAAGTAGAGCTGGAGATTTTATTTGGGCCTAGCGGGTTAATAATATCATATACAAAATCAGAAGAAGACATAAGTGTTATGGATAATCAAACAGGAAAAAAAGAGAACTGACCCGGGTAAGCTGCGGAAAAATACTCAAAGGACAGAACCGCTAGAACGAACAAGTAATGAACCCGGGACGAGAGCAGGCGCGTTGGCAGGAGCGTGCGCTGGGCGAGCACTCGGCGCTCGGGCGAGAGGGGCACGGCGTGGGCGAGCACGCGGCGTGGGGCGAGGGGCGAGCCTGGCACGGCTTGGGGCGAGGGGCGAGCGTGGCACTGGCTGTGGGTGAGCACTCGGCGCTCGGGCGAGCGTGGCACG
>NW_027351692.1:0-454 GCF_012295235.1 Primulina huaijiensis
AGCAAAGCGGCAGCAACTTCAAGCTCTTCGCACTGAATTTGAAAACCTTCGTATGAAGAATACTGAGTCCGTTTCTGATTACTTCTCACGAACTTTGACGATTGTCAACAAGATGCGTATCCATGGCGAGAAGATAGAAGACACCTTCGTTGTCGAAAAGATCCTTCGGTCAATGGCGAAAAAATTTAATTATGTCGTTTGTTCGATTGAGGAAGCACATGACTTAGACACTCTTTCTCTTGATGAGCTACAGGGTTCATTGATGGTGCATGAACAGAAGATGGGTCAGGAAGAAGACAAACAAGAAAAGGAAGAAAAAGCATTGCAAGCCACCACCAACAATCCGATTTCAACATCGAATGTTGATCGAGAAAACTGGAAAAATCCACACAAGAAACCAGAAGAACATAAGAATGAGACTTCACAAGGGAGATGGAGAGGGCGAGACAATAAT
>NW_027351693.1:0-454 GCF_012295235.1 Primulina huaijiensis
CATGTACTTTCGCAGCATCGAGATATGGAACACATTATGCACTCCGGGCAACATCGGTGGCAACGCTACTCTATAAGCTAATGTTCCAATCTTCTCTAGAACCTCAAACTGACGTATGAACCTCGGACTGAGTTTGCCTTTCTTGCCAAATCGCATAACACCTTTCATGGGTGCTACTTTCACAAACAGCGGTCACCTACTGCAAACTCTAGCTCCCTTCGCCGCTTATCAGCATAGCTTTTCTGGTGGCTTTGAGCAGTCTTCATCCTATCTCGGATTTTGACTACTAACTCTACTGTCTTCTTGATCAAGTCCGGGCCTAACTCTCCTCCTTCATCAACCTCGTCCAAATGCATCGGTGATCTACATTTGCTTCCATAAAGTGCCTTGTAAGGAGTCATACTTATATACAATTGGTAACTATTGTTATAGGTGAACTCCACTAGAGGTAACT
>NW_027351694.1:0-454 GCF_012295235.1 Primulina huaijiensis
ATAATAATAATAATAATAATAATTTTTCTTTGAAAGAACACTTTTGTAAAGAAATGATTTTCAGTTGACCTTCCATTTAAAAGAGTAAAAAATATTTAAAAATCAAAATCAAGAAGCTCGAATTAAGATATTATTTTAGAGAAACGACTTCTTTCAAATTTTGGTAATTTTAGTTTTTTTTTCCTCAAGAATTTTCATTTAACATTGTATACATCACATCGCGTCCGGAAAAAAAATAAAATTATAATAGTTTTCTGTGATGAATAATATGTATTTAAATACAAACCCCCTAGAAAGTAGCAAAATAATAGGGAAGGGGAAACCCTACCTGTAAAAAAGCCAAGCAAAGATGCTGATTACAAAACCAAGAAAACAGTTGGAAGCAAGAAAAGGAAACAAACCATGTTGTTGTCGAGTCAGCTGCCATAAAAATTTTCACCAAGAAACAGACCAT
>NW_027351695.1:0-454 GCF_012295235.1 Primulina huaijiensis
ATGGACTCTACATATTGGTGCCTAGGACTCTAGCCGTCGCCCCAATTCCTGAACCAGCCTCTCAAGAACTCACCTAGGACCCCAAGGACTCCTTCTAGCCCAACTCGTGACCCCAGACCGAGCCCCTTACCCATCTGGGAGCTGCTGTAATCGTGCGTCTCCTATGTGCTTCTCGGGTGGGAGTCCTAGCTTGCTAGGACTCCTTCCCCAGCCTTTAACTCGAGTCCTAGCATGGCCAGGACTCTTCCCTTGACCCTAACCATAGCCTGGCTACGCCCTGACCCAAGCCAAGCCCTTAAGAGCAAAAACTGAAGCCATTGATTTCTCATGACGGCAACTTGCTTCTAGCTTGCGTTTGTCATGGTGTGTGGTGCTTTGGTTGAGTTCTGAGGCTTCTAAACTCATGTATAACAATGTGTGATCATACCCTAAATCATGGCAGCCCTTTTACACA
>NW_027351696.1:0-454 GCF_012295235.1 Primulina huaijiensis
AAAGGCTTTAAATTGGAGGTGCTAGGTTTATTTGAAAGGGTGGCAACAAGTCTTGCACTCAGGGCTTCAGTGAAGCATGCAGCAACACGCTGCATGGAATCTCCAAGGGGAGAAACCACTCTATTCAGGTGGTGGAGGTACCTCCTTGCCAACATATAGTCCTCCTTGGATACTGCTTCTGCACAAGCAAGAAGGAGATGCACCAGTTGTAATCCGCTGTCATATTCCTGTATGATCATGATAAATTAGTCCATATGTATCGGTGACTAAAAACGGTTAGTTTCTTTAGTAAAAAGTGGTGGACCTGATCGGGTGAAAGAATTGGCATTATCGAACTGGTATCGTGTAACTGTAATTGCCGCTGCATAAATCTTGGTTCATGTAGCAGATGTCTTTCGCGGTGATTTTTCTGATGTTCTTCTTGGTTTCTTTCTTGTTGCAATTGGTGTGATAA
>NW_027351697.1:0-454 GCF_012295235.1 Primulina huaijiensis
TAGGGTTTTCGAAAATAGGTGCTGAAGTTCAGTAGGAGTCCTAGGATTGGTCATGGATCTGGATTGACTTGAATTTGGTTGTATATGGATTATTTAAGTTTTATTAAGCTATGGTCCAAGTTTGGTAAATTTTGGCTAAGTTTCGACTTTGTACGAGTCAAAACAGGGATGCACGTCTAAGTTTGTAAACAAATTGAGAAATTAGTCGAGAAGCTTTTGCATACGTAAATATTTATAGGTGTATTTTTAGATCATATGTTAAGTTTGGATTGATTGGATTGTCGTTTTAAGGTCTAAGGATAAATTGGAAAAATTAGAATTCGAGGGGCAAAACAGTTATTTTACACCTAGAAAATGATAGACGTTTTGACAGTGCCCTGGATGTTGTATTATATTTTAAAATATTTATTTTAAATATTTATGGAATTTTATGATGAAATGTTAATGCTAAAAG
>NW_027351698.1:0-454 GCF_012295235.1 Primulina huaijiensis
GAGAACCAGGGAACTCTTGGGGTCTCGGTAGAAGGAGGGCTCGAGGCTTGGGCTTTACCCTTACCCTTGCTCTTTGCAAGAGCTCAGGCATGGCTAGAAGAGGAGAGTTTTGAAGAGACTAGTTTAGTTTGGTAAGCTGAGGGTTTTTTGGAAGGTTGGGTAATAAAACGGAGATGAGGAGACGGAGGGGAATCAGAGCGCATCGCGGTGGACTCATCTCTGGGAGAGCGTCGCGCATTCGCTCCAGAGGTCGAAGAGGTTGAATCAGACATAGTATGAAGGAAAGAACTTATAAGTTTCTAAGGGGGAGATGGTTGAAGATCTTCGGAGTTGAGTACGTTACGTTGAGAATCTTCGAGGAAAAATTTTGCAAAGGCTTCGCCGAGAATTTGAATTTGAGAGTGGTTTTTGAAAAATAAGAGGGTTACTATATATAAGAGGAAAGATGCAATTT
>NW_027351699.1:0-455 GCF_012295235.1 Primulina huaijiensis
AATAATATATTTATGTTTAAACATAAAGATATTTATGTAAATTGAGATATGAATCTTTTTTTTAAATAAATCACGTTTGGATCCTTTTCCTGTATTTCCCTTTCAAAAAATGTCTTCCGAAAGAAAAAAAAAAAGTGTTTTCCGAAGAACCATCCCCAGTCATCAGCGAGGAAACTTCGGAGAAGAAACTGTCTAAGAAAGAGGCCGCCAAGCTCGAAAGACAGCGGAAACGTCAAGAAGCCACCGTCATTTCAGTCGTGGAAATCGAAGCCGATGATCCCTTGGCTGAAAACTACGGAGAAATCGCATTGAAGGACCTGCAATCGAAGGAAATATCTGGGAAGAAATGGACGGAGTTGAAGGACTTGACAGATTTGTTGAAGGACCAGGTGGTTTTGATACGTGGCCGTGCACAGACAATCCGGGCTGTAGGGAAGAAAATGGCATTTATTGTG
>NW_027351700.1:0-392 GCF_012295235.1 Primulina huaijiensis
ATTTCTAGATACTTTGGACAAATAAAATTTGTACCGACAAATAATTTGATAAAATTTTAAAACTGAAAATAGTAAAATTTATACTAACAAAACTGCATTTATGCATCTTTGTTTTTAGGGTGTCACAAGGTTCATGTCAAAGGTTCGAAGAGAACTTATCATTTCATCCGATCCAAGCTTAGTGGCGTCTTGCGACTTGTCGATTACACATATCTTGATGTTGAAGCGTTACGAGAGTGATCTTAAAACTTTATTGACCAATCTCTCATTTGATATCGGATCACCAAGGCTAAATGCTTAATTGGAAATATCATACAAACAACGATCATAAGCAGCAATTGTCTCGATTTCTTCCATTCTTAAATTTTCAAATTCTGTAGTTAGCATTCTCA
>NW_027351701.1:0-455 GCF_012295235.1 Primulina huaijiensis
CTTGAGGCTTGAAGACTGAGCTGCAGAAGCTAGCGATGGCACAACCCTATACATGACCCTTGCTCTGATACCAACTGTAACGTCTCGTTCATTTTAAAATTCTACTGAACATTTTTTTTATGCTATGGCCGAAACCATGCAAATATAAAACTATAAAATTTGAAAACATACATTTTGTAAAATCATCCCACTGGTGAATAAAATAACTGCAGTTAAAATTATGAAAAGAGTAACCAACCTCAACAATTTACCGTTTAAAAATATAAAATGTCCAGCATATAAAAATCTGTCAAAAACCTTCAACAAAAAAAATTCATCAATCAATTAAAAACTGTTTAAACATGTTCCCATAAAGCATATTATTGCGGAAGAATACAAGGTCCTAGGTTAACGTGCGCCACCAGCTCCGCCCGTTCAGTCAGCATCACCTCCAGTCTCCTCATCGAAAAGCTCAC
>NW_027351702.1:0-455 GCF_012295235.1 Primulina huaijiensis
GTTTATTTCTCTCAAAATTAAGGTAGAAGAATAGTGTATGAGCTATAATTGGGTAGTTGATGTGGGATTTTGAAGAAATACAAATGGGGGTTAATGTATGTCTTTGACACACTCCATTCGATTTATTTTGTTCAAAATGGGATACTAAGGATATGAATGATACATTGGGTAGGCTCGAAAAGCTCAAACGGTCCAAAGATTGGGGCAAAATTGTGAAGGATATTGACAACTCCAACCCTGCAGTGAAGGATCACAATACCAGTGGTAGTCGAAATCTTCCATATCATCTAACAAGTGCATCGCACTATTGTAATCTCTATTAAACAAGTGACTACCAGTTGCCAAAGCTTCATAGTTTACCAAACTTCTTGTTGCCTCATCCAAACCAGTATAGAAAATTCAAATAAGAATGTAGTTTGACAAATCATGGTACCGATATTTGGTTGCCAAATCAT
>NW_027351703.1:0-455 GCF_012295235.1 Primulina huaijiensis
TTTAACCATTGAAATTCACCAAAATACTATAAATTGAATCAAGGAAATTGTATCAAAATATAAATCCATCAACTGCATAAATCATTGTTCTTAAAGGTGTCACCCTAGTACCGCCTAGGTCGCCCACCGCCCAATTTCGAATGTGACTCCTCTGGTCGTTGCCTCATTAATCGGTCGCCTAGGCGGATATATTTTTATTTTTAAAAAATCTGTTTTTTAATATATTAAAAAAATAAAATTAATAGCGCATCACCTCGAAATCTAATTTTTATTATCAGAATATTTCAAATACATTATTATCATACCATCATGCTTGTCATATATTTTTTTTTAAAAAAAAACATGTACCTTGATCTGTACTTCAAAATAATATCATGGATTTTTAGTTTGAATCCGATACAGATGGAGTGTTGGAGAAATATAGAAATGAACTAAAAGAAGAATTAGGGATATAG
>NW_027351704.1:0-455 GCF_012295235.1 Primulina huaijiensis
AAATTAAATATTAGGCATATCGGACACAAACGCACACAATCTATCGAAGTTTTAATACTTTTTGGGAAAAAAATTGTTAGTGAAACTTGTTTTCATGTGTTTTATGAAGGATAAAATTTCTTAGAAGAGATGTTTGGAAGGAAATTTGTAAATTCTGTGCGCTTTAACCTTCACATATAAGAATATATATATTTTTCTTATTGCATGAGATTATATATAATGAAAGAATCAAGATTCCAGGAAATACCATGTACGTAAACTACACAAAATCAATTAGTAAATTAACAATGTGAAGATTTGTACGTTCGATCCAAAACTCCAAATAATAATGCAAATCAAGATCGCATGCACATGCATCGATTGCTTCGAAACAAAACGAATATCGACAATTCGACACGAACAAAGGAAACAACATCAAACGTAAGTGTTGGAAAATCTTGTAACCGCTGAACTGA
>NW_027351705.1:0-455 GCF_012295235.1 Primulina huaijiensis
GAGGATGGAAGACAGTACTGAATAGCAGCTTAGTACCCAATGCCTGATGCAGATAGAAAGCAAACGTGAATCTCGGATCCCTGTCTGACACGATGGACACTGGAATCCTATGCAATCTGACTATCTCTCTGATATACATCTCTGTGTACTGAGTCATGGTGAAAGTCTTCTGGATCGGTAGAAAATGAGCTGACTTAGTGAGCCGATCAACTATCACCCATATGGCATTATATCCTCCAGTCTTCCTCGGAAGTCCATCAAAAAGTCCATAGTAATATTCTCCCATTTCCACTCGAGAATAAGGAGTGGTCTCAGCTTCCTTGTAGGTCTCTAATGCTCTGCCTTGACTTGCTGACAAGTCAAACACTCAAAGATGAAATGCGGAATATCCCGCTTCATGTCCGACCACAAATAAAGAGACTGAAGATCCTTATACATCTTCGTACTCCCTGGAT
>NW_027351706.1:0-455 GCF_012295235.1 Primulina huaijiensis
TTGCCCAAGCTGAAACTGGACATCTCTCCTGAACAACTTCTCAAGTTCAAAAAAGAGATTGGGACAGCTCAGGAGACTATTAAATCAGTTAAAAAGACCAAGAAGCCAACTCAGAAAAAGAAAACCAAACGAAAACTGATTGTCAGTGACACTTACTCTGAGAAAAATCCATCCCCAAAAATCTTGAAAAAACCCAGAACTCTGAAGACCAAACCAGTTACTGTGCTTCCAACCATCCAAACTGAGAGACTGAATTCTGGAGTTGAACAGCCGATCAAGGCTACACCGTTGAGGGCAGTTGCAACTAAGACGTCAACTGAGGTCTAGTTACCTCTTCCAACTGCTCCATCCAGGAAAATTAACAACGAATCTGGTGATAAGCCAAAATTGACATGAGTCAAAGCTCCGCCAATCTCCATTGCTGCTCCTACTACACTGCCGTTTGCAAGACCTAA
>NW_027351707.1:0-455 GCF_012295235.1 Primulina huaijiensis
TTGGGGGATGTGGGTGTTGTTATCACTGGGGATCCTCCTTTGGTGCAAGCCCCTTCCGAGGGTATGGATACTGTTGGTTTGTGTTCACCCACCGTAGTTGTTTCCTCGTTGGCTTTAGGTGGTATGTCAGCCCAGTCTGGGGCTATTGATTTGGAGGAGGAGGATGTCTCTCCTTTTGTTGATTGTGTGGAGATTTTGGGGTCTCCGCATGCTGGTATTGACACGGTGTTTTCTGCCCCCGTGATTTGTTTGGAAAATCATAGTTGTCATTCGATCCCTTCTGACCCTCCGTCCCCTGCTGATGTGTCTTCTTTGTTTACTCAGTTGGTTGATAGGCAGGGTTCTCCTGTTTCTGAGAGGGTTGTCTGTGAAAGGTTTGTTGAGGATCTTGACCAGGGTTTTGATAGACATTCTGAACCGGGTGATGGCCGTGCGTCTGAGGACGGCGTCCTGGA
>NW_027351708.1:0-455 GCF_012295235.1 Primulina huaijiensis
CTTTATGGATGGCCTTCGACCTACCATTCGGGATAAGGTCATGATGATGCGTCCGGGGGACTATGCCACAGCAGTTACTTTTGCATATCAGGCTGAGCAATCTTTGAGGGATATTGACTTCGAGTTACAGCGCAAGAGGCAACAGCATCAGAATCATAATCAGCCTAATAAGAAGCCATACACAGGCCCTCCTAGACCTCAAGGGCCTCAAAAGCCCCAAGATCAAGTCAATAAGCCAGCACCACCAAAGCCACAGAATCCGGGGGCACCAAAGCCTGCTGAGAGGCAACCTTGCAAACAGTGCAACCGCTTCCACCTTGGCAAATGTGAATGGGGATCTTATAAATGTTTTTACTGCAAGGAGGATGGGCACAAAGCTATTGAGTGTCCAAAGAAGAAAGCAGCTACCGCGGCCCGAGCTTATGTTATGAATGCCGAGGAAGCTGAGGAAGAGG
>NW_027351709.1:0-455 GCF_012295235.1 Primulina huaijiensis
GAACTCGTCTAGGAGGCATCTCTGTACAATTCGTCCCAACCACGTGACCAACATGCACTTAACATTTTAAGATAACATGCATCAATCCTCTATATCATGCATCATGAAAGCATTAAAAAATTTTAGCATATAAAATATAAAGCATAAAAAACTCACATACTTGAGGCGTGAATTCTTGAGCTTCTCGTAGTGACAATACACAATCCTTTGGGGATCTTTCGCTCTGATACCAACTGAAACGACCCTTACTTTTTAACATTGAAATTCTACTAATTTTTTTTTATCTATTAATTCGAAAATCACCATTTATAATTAACTTAACATTTCCAGAAATCAAAATGATTTATCAATATGAATCTCAAGTGCAAAAAATCCATAAATCGTCAATTACCAAAAATTCAACCACTACTTTTAACATGATCAAAATTAACTTCAAAATAAAGCATAAAATCTCT
>NW_027351710.1:0-456 GCF_012295235.1 Primulina huaijiensis
GTTGAGTCTTTAGACTCACTAGGCGTGAATGATGCAGGTGAGCATGTTGATAAGGAGACTAGAGGCGCCGAAGAATGAGTAGGAGAGGCTGGATGTGCGCACGCTTACCCGAGGACCATATATTTTTGGCACGTTACGTTTATGAATTAAGAGGAAACATGGATATTTTTATACACTTTCGTTTTATATGTTGATGGTTGTCAGGACTTTGCATGTTGTTGGTTCGACAAGATTTTTGACATATTTTTAACTGCAATATCTTTACATGTATTGGAATCCTTTTTATTTTAAAATGTTTGTTTTACAGCAGTTATTGCATGCATGCGTTTAAATACTTATATTTTCGAGATTTAGCTTACAAAAAAATATCAATATTTTTAGTAGGCTTTTCAGTTGGTATCAGAGCAAGACTCCTGTATAGGGTTGTGCCACCGCCAGCTTCAGCAGCTCAGTCTT
>NW_027351711.1:0-456 GCF_012295235.1 Primulina huaijiensis
AATGAACACGTATATGATGATATGTTGAGATATGTTTTGACACGTTATGCTTTGTTACGATATGTTTAAGCTCAAACTTTTAAGATCATGAAACGTATCTTGATTACAGTACTTTTCATTGTTGCATGTTATGTATATGTACTTGTAGGTGAGCATATTGATGAGGAGACTTGAGGCGCCGAAGCCTGAGAAAACGTGTCTTGATGTGCTCACGCTAACTCGAGGACCTTATTTTTCCTCACATCATGTTTATGAGTTAAGAGAAATCATGGATATTTTCATACTCTGTCATTTTTATTTGTTGATGGATGTCAGGATTTTTGCAAGTTTGACTTTTGTATCACGATGCTCGACTGTCTAGAGTTTGACGTTTCGGAATAGTTTTAAATGCATTATTTTTACCAGTATTGTAATCCTCTTATTTTAAAATGTGTGTTTTACAGCAGTTATTGCATG
>NW_027351712.1:0-456 GCF_012295235.1 Primulina huaijiensis
TCAACATATGTTTCCTACGTGCAACGCACGTGCATTATTTCTAGTGTATATATATAAGCCGGTCTTCCACCGAAATGGACACAAATTTAAAGAAAATTGTAGGAATTTCTACACTTAATGGCAAACAAATTCTTTTAGAAATACAGTGAAATTGAAAAGGAATAGGAAATTCAATTTGTCCATTCATGATTTGGTTGTAAACGACCACGATCTTTGTTATATTGACGGAATGTTCATCACGTATCATGTAATGAAACTAGTTAGTATATGACGAACATTTTATCAATATAACCAGAAATCTCGCAGCAAAAAATGCCCTTATCCTCAAATTCCGATCTTTTCGAGATTTTCGGAGACGATTTTCATCCTCGGCCGCAGTTCAGGATCTCCCTCGGTGCACGCAAGAGCTATATGAAACACGGCAAGCACTTCTTTCTTGGCATGTATTTCTTGGAG
>NW_027351713.1:0-456 GCF_012295235.1 Primulina huaijiensis
AAGAATCATTCAACTACTGAATAAAAATACTGCAGTTAAATAAAAAACTAAATATCACCAAATCCCTAGACTACTGTTTTAAAAGAACTTCAATGCAATATTAGAAATCCTGTCAAATCCTCCACGTGAAAAACGATGCGAAACGTAAAACATAATGTATCAACCCTGACTCATAAACATAAAGTGCGGAAAAATGCTAGATCCTCGGGTCAAAGTGCACACACCCAACTCTGCCTGCTCAGTCTTCAGCGCCTCCAGTCTTCACATCATCATTCGCACCTAGTGAGTCTAAAGACTCAACACACATGAATCATTATAACAAGTATATATACATAACATGCAACAGTAAAAAGTACTGTAATTAACATATATTTCATGATCTTAAAAGCATGAACTTAAATATAGCATGTTAAAGCATAACGTGTCCATCACATAACTCATCATATCAACATATAC
>NW_027351714.1:0-456 GCF_012295235.1 Primulina huaijiensis
TTTTTCATTACCTGTTTATATATTCAACTGCTTGTTCTGCTTCATTAAATTATCTCTTCAATCAAAGCCTTTTATGTGAATCTTAGCAGCCTTCTTAATTTTCCATCCATGTATCTTGTATATCCACACAAATACATACAATATACATACATGCTGATAGTACATATATAATTAACTATACAGATTGTAGTTTCCTGAGACCATTTACGCCATTCTTTTCGCTAAAATCACGCGTAAATATTTATTGTCAGAGGCGGGTTGGCTGTTAATGAAGAAGAGAACAGGTCTGGTGACGGTCTTGTTCAGCAACAGAGGAAGCTGCAAGAGAATTTGTATCAAGACCTGCAAGTTTTGAATCTGAACCCAAGTTTTACTAGGGATTCTGGGGTCGATATCAAGCAAGATTACGACTTAGATTATGATCATCACCATCAATTTCAAGCCAACAGATCATCT
>NW_027351715.1:0-456 GCF_012295235.1 Primulina huaijiensis
AAATGTGGTACTAAAAAAGTACCCACGGACTGAACACAAAAAAAACGACGGCTGAGACTGAAGACCAATTTTCCGACCTCCCTTAAATAAAATTTATTACATATATATCTGTATTATTACAGTGTGTGTGTATATATATATATATTTTGTCCCAAATGCACAATCTAGTGAACAGATGGAGCATGTGGGATGGATTTATGTAAGTAGAATATAATGATTTTGAAGCGTATCTAGTCTAAGGACAATAATGCACACATATAAAAAAAAATAAATCAGGGTAATTAATTAACAATACAAATATGTTTGATTTCACATGGAAATGTCAACTACAGTTAAAGTGGAGAGTAAGGACAGAGTTAACTACAGTAAACCCTCTGACTCAAACCAAAAACAACACAGCAAAAACAAATAACGGCGCTAACGGCCGTTAACCAGTGGACTAACGGCCGTCTCCTT
>NW_027351716.1:0-456 GCF_012295235.1 Primulina huaijiensis
ATGTCATCGAAAACCAAAATAGATTAATTAAGGATATCATTATTCTTTTACTTTTTTTATTATTTTATTTGTTTATTTATTATCATTAACATATTTAGTATTAATTTGTTTTTTGATTTTTATATTAATTATACTCTTCCGAATTAGTGGTAGAAGCCAGGCCGTTACGCAATGGGAAACCGCGAATCGTGCTTTAATTAGACTGACTTAGGTGTCATTGTATGCCGGAGGACTTGAAAATCATGGACGAATCGTAATAAATGTCAATTAAATCACCATTTTTATCTCCAGAATTTAATCGCCAAAATTTACTTAATAAAATCACCAATCCATATTTCGCTTTAATTCAATGCAAAATATCCAACTTCTCGCGTTAGACTCTCTCTTCTTCTCTCGAATTTTGGTATTGATTTGACTTTCCCAATTTATTTATGTTAAATTAAAACGCTTAAAAAA
>NW_027351717.1:0-457 GCF_012295235.1 Primulina huaijiensis
TTCAATGTTTGGACCTTTAGTTACGAGTTTGTTGATGAACATGCACGATTGTTTCTACTAAATTTTTACCAAGATCTTGATACGTTGCAAGTAACATGTATGTTTGTACCCAGCTGTTTTTATACTGGTAATCACTTTTTGTGCTATTCTCTTCTGATACACATTATGAACTTGAAATGGATAGTGATGTGTTGAACTTTTATTTTCTTTTGGTGAGTTCTTTTGTTTTGTTAAAAATATTTTTCATATCCATGTCCTTCCATTGGAGTATGTTAGAATATCTTGAGTGGTTGAAGAAAAGTGGTGTGAGTGAAACGGAGTACAATGCAAGTGGGATTCAATTTCATTAAAAATGTCGCCAAAACTCAGCAGACTCATTTCACAAACTTGGGTGTTATTTGACACGGTTTGATGCATGTTCATCAACAAACTCGTAACTAAAGGTCCAAACATTGAA
>NW_027351718.1:0-457 GCF_012295235.1 Primulina huaijiensis
ATATGCTTTGCTCACTGCTGAGTATCCCAGGAAGACACCATTATCGGCTTTTACATCAAATGCGGTTACGTGTGTCTTGCCATTATTATGAATGAAAGACTTACAGTAAAAAATACGGAAGTATCCAACTCCTGGCTGCTTGTCGGTCCAGATCTCATATAGAGTATTTTCATGATTTTTATTTATCATGGACCGGTTCTGAGTATAACAGGTTGTATTGATAGCCTCCGTCCAAAACCGCTGTGAGATACCAGATTCTGCCAACATGGTCCTAGCTGCTTCCTTTAGTGTGCGGTTCTTTCTTTCAGCTACTCCATTCTATTGAGATGATCTTGCAGCTGATAATTCATGCTTTATGCCATGATCTTCAAGATAAGATGATAGGAATTGGTTCAGAAATTCAGTTCCTCTATCACTTCTGATTCTGTCTACTGCTTTAGTTTTCTCATTTTGAAGT
>NW_027351719.1:0-457 GCF_012295235.1 Primulina huaijiensis
GCTTGAGTTTGTTCATCTGGAATGAAGGGATCTCTAATATTGTATCCATGTATTGTGTCTTGGTCAAAGTGAGAAATGTGATATTGATCAATGTTCAAGACATCTGTGGGAATATTTACATATTTCTCTTCAAAGACAATATCCCTTACTTTATCTCTCCCCCTCTCTCGAAACTCAACATCCTCAAAGAACCGAGAATTTCTTGACTAAAAAATCGACTTACTTGTGGAATCATAAAACTTGTACCTTATGGATCTTTCAAAGTATCTAATAAAATAACAACTAACTGTCTTTGAGTTAAGTTTCTTTTTATTAGGTTTACAAGTCCTTGCTTCAGCTGGATATCCTCAAATGTGCATATGCTTAAAAGTAGGCTTTTTGCCCTTCCAAAATTCATGAGGGGTTTTGGTCCTGCCTTAGTTGGAATTATATTAAGGACATATGTTGCAGTCTTTAG
>NW_027351720.1:0-457 GCF_012295235.1 Primulina huaijiensis
ACACTCATATCATAGCCAGACAAGTTTTTCTCAAAACATCATTATCGAAACAAGAACCGACGCTTTCAGACACACCTGAAAAAGTATGAAACATAAATAATCAGATAAGTAAATACATTAATGGAACCACACTCATATCATAGCCCAACAAGTTAATGCAATCCAATTATACTATCAGGAAATCATCTGTAATAGGCTTGGCCCACGAGAATATGGAGAGTAATCAAAGTCAGCAAGTTCAAAGGAGAAAGTCTGCAAGAGGTTCACAGATGGAAAGCCCAAAAACAATAAGGAATAATTAGAATTTAGGGGATCTGATCAATTTTACCTTAATTCCCCTAGCTATCATAGGAAAGGCTGAAAGTAAAGGATTAGAATTTCACATAAGTTGGGAGTGAATGAGGTGATTATTCCTGTATTTATATGAGGGATTTCCAGCATAAGTTTCTTATATCAA
>NW_027351721.1:0-457 GCF_012295235.1 Primulina huaijiensis
ATCTTCTTCCAATGATAGATGATCTTTTCGATCAACTTAAAGAAGCTACAACTTCTCAAAACTTGGCCTGAGAATAGACTACTACCAATTGAAGGTCAGGGCTGAAGATTTACCCAAAACAGCCTTCCGAAAAAGGTACATGCATTATGAGTTCACAATAATGCATTTTGGCTGGACAAATGTGTCGGCAGCCTTCATTGATCTAATGAACAGGGTGTTCAAACCATTCCTTGACAAATTTTTAGCGATGTTCACCGAAGAGATCCTCATTCACTCACCAAGTGAAGAAGATCACAAATAACATCTCCATCTCACTCTTCATAGGCTAATGGAGAGAAAATCGTATTTCAGTTCAATAAAGGTGAGTTTTGGCTACAGAATGTCACTTTCTTATGTCACATAATAGGTAAAGCATGAGTATTTGCGAATCCTAAGAAAGTAGAAGCAATCACAGGCT
>NW_027351722.1:0-457 GCF_012295235.1 Primulina huaijiensis
TGGGGCGCACCAGTGCTCTTCGTAAAGAAGAAAGATGGAAGCATGAAGTTGTGTATCGATTACTGAGAATTGAACAACGTAACGATCAAGAAAAAATACCTGTTACCATGGATCGAGGACTTATTCGATCAGTTGCAGGGAGCTACATTGTTATCTAAGGTAGATCTACGTTCTGGGTATCATCAACTGAAGGTAGATGATGCAGATGTTCACAAGACTGCCTTCAGAACTATATATGGGCACTACGAGTTCTTAGTGATGCCATTTGGATTGACGAATGCTCCATCGATTTTTATGGACCTAATGGATCGAGTATTTCAGCCCTACCTAGATCAGTTCGTCATAGTATTAATTGACGACATACTTATATACTCGAAGAGCCGTGAGTAACACAGTCAGCATTTGGGTACAATTTTGCAAGTCTTGCAGAGTCACAAGTTGTTTGCAAAATTCAGTA
>NW_027351723.1:0-457 GCF_012295235.1 Primulina huaijiensis
TCCTTGCGCCTTAATGAACCGTTGGATCGGGCTTAAACTTTTACATTACGATCATAAGTACGTCAAATGAATTAATGTACAAAAAACTGTAGGTATGCTGTTCCCGCCTATAATCTGAGCAGTTTTTTTACGAATGCTATAAACAAAAAACTAACCGTTGGATTTGGCTGAAATTTGGATATGTTGTTAAAAACATATGAATTCATATTCTGAACAATGGAGATCGAATTCCGAAGACCAAGCGAGAGAAATGAATTTCTGAACTTTGGATAGAATTTTGATGACTCGTGCAGAATTTTTTTTGAAGAGGAATTTCGAAATTTTAGAGAGAAAACTCGAAAATTTGAGGTGTAAATTATGAATGAGAGCTTCTCCTAATTATAGAGGTGATGTGAAAATCTTACTATAATTTGATTGATATTCTTTCCAAAATTTGGAGATGCTCCTTCCATAAATA
>NW_027351724.1:0-458 GCF_012295235.1 Primulina huaijiensis
GATTGATATCGACTGACAAGATTCTCGAGTTTCAGTTTATCACCACACTACATAGAAAGAATTTTATCGCGCATAGAATTGACAAAACCATGGCTACATTTCATTAATAATAATATTTCAAATCCCATTGCAAAATTGAAACAGGAGTAGAATAAGGAATTGCCAAGTCCCTATACCTTTTTAACAGCTCATTGAACAGAGCTACACAAATCCATTCATAATGAAATTGAGAAAGCTTCCCCATATAAACTTGACCCGGCTTGATATTGCATTAGTCTAAACACAATATGCCTTCAAGAACCGCGGCTTAAAAAAAAAAAAAAAGAGAGACACGAAAAGACAACAAACGAGGCAAGAAACCCTACCATTTCACTCGAGTACTTCTCGACTAAAAGATTTTCAAATGGCTTGTCACGTAGATAATGGTGGAGTGTCTGAATTACGCCATGTACTAAATC
>NW_027351725.1:0-458 GCF_012295235.1 Primulina huaijiensis
TTCAATCCAAAAACAAAGTAGTAGTCCAACTCTTTTTCTCTTTCGTATAAAATTTTTATATTTTAAAAAATATATAATAATATTCCAAAAACAAGACCAATATTTTTTAAAAAAAATTAATAATAAAACACACTATCAACCTTAAGAGCATCCCCAAGGCTGCACCAAAATGGTTTTTTGGTGCAGATTTCCCTTCTCCAATGGGGGCTGCACTATTTCACAGCCCTCTTCCTCTGCGCCAAATTTGGCGCAGAGGAGACCCCTGCGCCGAATTTGGCACAGGTGTTTCTTTTTTTTTAAATTTTTTAATTTGACCCCATCAACACATAACCTGAATGCCCAGAAAACATAGTTCAGTGTCTTACTCATGTCAGTGTTGGATCTGAGATGTTTCCACTCCATAGCTGTTCTCGGATTATATTTGGACAAAGCACACATATATTTTGGAAGTAATTGAA
>NW_027351726.1:0-458 GCF_012295235.1 Primulina huaijiensis
GGGGGGAGTTCAGTTCAAATATTTTTATCGATCGTATTCAAAATTGTGGAATCGAGTTACATGTTTCTTGTCCTGGAACTCCCCAACAGAACGGTGTAGCGGAACGAAAACATCGACATATTGTTGAGACCGGACTTACGATGTTATTCCATGCAAATTTACCTTTATCTTTGTGGGTTGAAGCTTTCCTTACTGGTGTATATTTGATTAATCGTCTACCATCATCAGTTTTGCAGAATGAAAGCCCTTATCACAAGCTTTATAGCAGACATCCAGATTATAATGGTTTGCGGGTGCTGGGATGCTTGTGTTTTCCTTCCTTGAGACATCAAGGTGGTTCGAAGTTTGTCAAGAAAACATACCCATGTGTTTTCATTGGATACAGTCCAATACACAAAGGGTATCGATGCCTAGAGCCAAAATCAAAACGAGTATACATTTCACGACATGTCATTTTT
>NW_027351727.1:0-458 GCF_012295235.1 Primulina huaijiensis
TCTCTCCAATGCTAACTCCCGTTTAGCCTCTCCACTCCATTCCACTCCATTTTCCTCTCAATCCCTGTTGCATTGGAACAGAGAAAACCATGGAGGCCGCAGCGTGGTCTCATTGCACCGGCGTCGGGAAATTGAAAACGCCGCCGCATTGTTTGTGTTCAAGAAGTGTGCTTCGAGTGAGAAGCTCGAGTTACGGGTCCCGTAAGCATTTATTGTTGATCGGCGCAGCAAATGGTGCACGCGGTGGAGATTCGTTTTCGGTTACCCAGAACTCCTCTCAGCCATCTCCTCCCCGGGCTCTCTCTGCAGACTCCAGGTACTGGGCGCTTGCTTTTTTGAGGGTTTAGATGTTTGTTTTTGGTATACATGACTACAAGGCTAATGGGTGTCGCGGGATTTTTTTTAACATGATTTTTAGATCATTTGATGCTTTTTTTTTTTTTTTTTTTTTTTTTTTT
>NW_027351728.1:0-458 GCF_012295235.1 Primulina huaijiensis
CATTGATGAATAGTAGAACAATTTAATTGTGTGGGATACTTACATGATATTTGATAAATGGTTGTAGTTATTGATTGGATAGACGCCTATAACATGATATAATTAAAAGTACTTTGCTATCTGACGGTATCAAGGATTTTTATATGTGAGATGAGTCAACTCGACTCATGTCTATAATAAAAAATAATATTTTTGACAAAAAAATAAGTATAGGTCTTTTATGAGACGGTCTTACGAATCTATTTCCATGAGAAAGATGAACACAATCCACACTTAAAGTTAACTATAATACTTCAAGCATAAAAAATAATATTTTTCATTAATCGAATCGAGTCAGATAACTGTTTTATAAAATTGTCTTTGGTTGAGTCGTGTCGGATATCCATGTCTATCATGAATTAAGAGCTCTTCTACAAAAAGCATCTTGGAAAGTACCATAATCAATTTTAACCTTAAAT
>NW_027351729.1:0-458 GCF_012295235.1 Primulina huaijiensis
TTTGGCCCGAGGTCTCACGGCTTTAAAACGCGTCACAAGGGGTTGCTACACGCCCATTTAAATGTCCAGCATATCTTCCATGGTTTAGCGATGAGGGAATTTGCCTAAAAGCTTTCACCCCCCTTTCGGCACTCAGCGTTCTCGCTGAGGTTTGCCCCACCATCCCAATCTCACGCGGAGTCACTCTGATGCCAAATGTCATGTCTCAGCCCACTTGTGAAATTGTCCGCTTTGACCCAGAGCTTAACGGATTTAAAACACGTCACAAGGGGTTGCTACACGCACATTTAAATGTCCAACATCTCTACCTTGGTTTGGCGATGTGGGATTTCTCCTAAGGGCCTTCACCCCCCATTTCGGGATTCAGAGTCCTCGCTGAGGTTTGTCCCACCATCTCAAAATCACGCGGAGTCGTTCTGATTCCAAATGTCACGGCCCAACCCACTTGTGATATTGTT
>NW_027351730.1:0-459 GCF_012295235.1 Primulina huaijiensis
GCTTGCATTCGAAAGCCAACTAACAATCTAACACATTCATACGTAGAAAAAGCCAACTCATCATTCTATACATGAGAAAATTAAGAATAAATTCCATAATAAGGAAATAATAATAATAAAAGGTAAATATGGATCATTTCACTTTTATAAAATTTAAATATTCTTTTAGATAGAAAATTATCTAATCGTTTCATAAGTTACTAATTTAATTAAATTCGAAATATAACAACTCCTATGCTTTTATTTTAGACGAAAACTTGTGTTAAACGGTCTCACGGGTCGTATGTTGTGAGACGGTCGCACAAGAAACCTACGATCTTTATTTTATCCTTTATATAGGGAAACTCAATATTTGTAAATCTTCATATTTACTGTCATTTATAATAATTTTAGTTGAATAAGAAATTATTGTCTGTGGATCTTTTGTTACTACAATACGTGCAAATTTATGATATCCAA
>NW_027351731.1:0-459 GCF_012295235.1 Primulina huaijiensis
ATATAATTTAATTTCAGATGAAGTATTTGATAATGTTATGAGATATGCATTTGTAAACTCCATCATTCCAAATACAAATTAGATGCAACTCATTCGAATTGTAACAAAATTTGGAGTCAAAATCAAGCTGTACGCATGTACCTAAGCTGTTTAGTTCCAAATCATTTTTTTTTAAGAATCAAATTCTTGAATTGATTTTATGGATATCTGAAAATAGCAAATATTTAGTGGGATTGGGTCGTAACTCATAATTATTGATGGTTTTAATGACAAACGTAAGAGTTGGGCTTTTATATTTATATTAATTGGACCGATATTTTGGGCTTATTATCTTTTTCCAGCGGTGGTTGTATTGTTGATGGATTGGGTCACCTTTAACAAGACGTTGTCCACCTACTAATCAACCATCCTCTCTCTTTTTCTTTTTTCTTTTTTTTTTTTTTTTTTTTTTTTTTTTTT
>NW_027351732.1:0-459 GCF_012295235.1 Primulina huaijiensis
TGTGTTTAGTCTATGTCAAAGCAAAAAAATTTATGAAAAAAATTCATGCAGTATCTTATTTGCACAAAAAAATTATGCCCTCCCTGGCCCTAATTATTTCTCGGATGAAATTATGTGCAAAAACATTGAAAATCTGATATTAATATATGATATTTGAGTACAAAATGTTTCCAATTTAGTACTGATATATGATTTTGGAGTATAAAATTGGAACAACTGTATTAATATCAACACTTGTTTTTGTTATCAAATATCATATATTAGTGTCATATATGAAAAAGTTGATTTTGAAATATCATATATGTACCACATTATACTGTTTTGTATCGATTTCATCCGAAAAATACACAAATCATTAATATCAATACTTGTTATACATTTTTACATACTCAAAAATCATATATTAGTAGCAGACTTGATATATTTTATATTGAAATATAATATATTAATTTTATATTT
>NW_027351733.1:0-459 GCF_012295235.1 Primulina huaijiensis
GCCACACCTCAAGTCTGTAAGTTTTAAGGTTTTAAATTATTTTATGTAGTAAGCATCAAGTCAAGATTTCAGCATGTGCATATTTAAATTCAAATTACGTGCATCTTACGATATTAGTATTATGTTCATGTATGTTGAGTTTACGTGTTGGGTAAATGTTGGAACAGTATGCCTCCCAGGGGTAGGATTGTGCGTGAAGAAGGCGATGAGAATAGGGAAGCCCAGGATTGGGAGAGGGTCACCCCTCCTCGTGCACCCCCAGATATGCAGGCTCAGATTCTTGCAAGGATGACTCAGTTCTTCGCACAGTTTGCGGGGAACCAGGCTGCAGTGGACACACGGACGAGGCCTAGGCCAAAGGCAGTTTATGAGAGGTTCAAGAGGAATCACCCAAAGGAGTTCTCGAGGACTATTGACCCGATGATAGCTGAGGGATGGATTAAGTCCATCGAGGTGATT
>NW_027351734.1:0-459 GCF_012295235.1 Primulina huaijiensis
CTCACACAAGTTTTTATCTTACTATAAAGAGTTAAAATTCAAGTCGTATGAGAAAATTGTGGGACATTATTGAATATTTAGGGTTCTCTCGTTTATATTTTATAAAATATTTTCTTGGTATATAAAATTTAATTTGGATGATAGCCAGTAAAGCACTGGACCTGGCCACACCTGATAGATGCCCAATGCCAACTAGGGAGGTTGGGATACAGCCAAAAAATTTACAGACAGCTAAAACGTGGGTCCCACTCAAATAATATTTGTCAGCCGTATCCAAACAGGGAGCCGTTATGCGCCACGTGGAAATATGTGATAGGGACGCAGCAGCTTCCATATCGTCGAGTCGTGGCGCCGACAATTTCTCGTGATAAATCGGGTCATTCCCCATTTAATATTCCGGCCCATATAATAATTAGTTAGGCTTACGTTTGGTTGAATGAGCTTAAAATTCAAGAATTT
>NW_027351735.1:0-459 GCF_012295235.1 Primulina huaijiensis
GGATAGCTAAACAACTAAATGAGGTCCATCAATTAGTCCCAAACAAAACGGCATTTACTTCCCCCATAACACTCCATTCTCAACGGAGGAGGTTAGAGGAAAAGATTTGACCACAATTAATTGAATAGTAATAGTTGCCTATGCAATTTGAACTTTTCTAATTTACTATTAGCTATGTGCATAATTAATATATTTTTTTGGCATTAAGGAGGTTTTTTTAATAGAAAATATAATATCATAGTTCAAACCTTTATCAATGATCTTAAATAAGATTTCTATAATTAATTTTTAAAGTAGGATGAATTCATTTTTAAAGTAGGATAAATTTTTGTTACTTTAGAAATTTATTGTGTTTAGTAAGATTTTTTATTATATGTATATTCATCTCCATAATATAATTTGGTTATTTTTCTTTTTAGAGTAGGTCTTTCATAAGACAGTCTCACGGATCTTTATTCG
>NW_027351736.1:0-459 GCF_012295235.1 Primulina huaijiensis
TTTTAGTCTTTACAGTTTGTAAAGAGACTCACTCTGTTCCACCAATATTACCGTACTATTTTCGTTCACAAATTTTTTTGTTTTATAATTTATAATATTTCTACTGCTAAAAAATATGGTAAAATGCGGTATAAACACAACTTTTCCTTTTTATTTTGTTCTGTCAATGTAATATTTCTTTGGCTTAAACAATTTAGTGAAGAGCAGAATTGACTAAGCATATAATTTACACTGAGTGCTGTTTTTTTCCCCTTTATTATAGGTTTAAGATTTTCTAAAGCAGTAGCATTGTTCTTTCGCTTCATGAGAGGATCTTTATGAGAGAAAATAAATTCTATTCTGAGATAGATAGTTGTGAAATCTTGTTTATCGATTATTCTTGCAGTATGAAAGCATTGCATAAAAACATGGTTCAAGCGGGATTTTTCTTGGAGAGGAAAATGATTTCAAAGTTGTGTA
>NW_027351737.1:0-459 GCF_012295235.1 Primulina huaijiensis
GAAAATACTTTGATAGAAAGATAATCAATTCCAGATTATAAAAGCTTCGGGGGCTTCAAATATCCCAGAGATGGGATGAGGTGCCGGGAACTCATATCTTCCGGCCTTGATATAATGTTAGAGGTGCGGAGCCCGGAGCCCGGGTACGGATCGCTAGACTTAGATAATGGTCGAGGTGCGGAGCCTCGAGCCAGGTTACGGATCCCTGGACTTAGCAGACGACTGAGGTACGGGACCCCGGGCCAGGGTACGGGTCCCTGAACTTAGCAGATGGCCGAGGTAGGGGTCCCCGGGCCAGGGTACGGGTCCCTCGACTTAGCAAATGGCCGAGGTAGGGGTCCTCGGGCCAGGGTACGGGTCCCTGGACTTAGCAGATGACCGAGGTAAGGATCCCCGAGCCAGGGTACGGAGCCTTGGACTTAGCAGATGGCCGAGGTACGGATCCCCGGGCCAGGGTAC
>NW_027351738.1:0-459 GCF_012295235.1 Primulina huaijiensis
AAAAAAAAAAAAAAAAAAAAAAACTTTCCCTATAATTTATATATTTGTCGCTTACTTTCTTTATCAATCATAAAAAATATAAAATGTCAAGGAAATTGAATGTCAAATAGATGAAATACACGAATGAAAATTACCGAAATAACTATCTCCAATAATTTGAGCTAAGTCAATATGAGTGATTCTAAAAAGTAAAAATTCATTGCCGATGGATTCAATAATAAAGTTAAAAAGGAATTAAAAGTCACAAAGCTAAAATAGCTTTTCTTGTGTGGAATGTGAGGCTTATAAAACAAAATTATATATGGATCAAATATCAATGGATTGGTGTATTCCCCATATTAATTAAATCAATATTTCGATCTCTTAACATATTTATAATTTTTTCAATTATTTTAAAAGTTAATTTTAATATGAATATCTAAAATTTATAATATTATGTTTTCTAAATTAAGTAAAATA
>NW_027351739.1:0-460 GCF_012295235.1 Primulina huaijiensis
GATATTAGCATATGATGCTTGAGATTGAGAATCTGTATTATTTCTCTGTTTCTGTTTTAAGAATTTTTGAAATTCATTGTAAAACGGATCATTTTGCTCAGTATTACTGGCTGATAAACTGGAAATGTTTTGGGCTATAAGCATCTATTTTCCATGTTGAGCGATAATATTAGGGGGTTTTCCTCTACCTCATCTTCCTCTATGAGAGAAATTACCTGTACCTCTTTGATACATACTTGTAATCATGATAAATATTCTCTGGTTAAGAAATCCGGTAAATGATTATCATCACATTTTTTATAAATTATTTCAAAATCGAAAGAAGCTAAATGAGCCTGCCATCTAGCAAACATTTGTTTAGAAATATCATGTTTAAAATCTTTCAAAACATAAATTTTGCAGATTTGCAATCAACTTTTATAATAAACTTTTGATTATATAAATCATCTTGAAATTTTAA
>NW_027351740.1:0-460 GCF_012295235.1 Primulina huaijiensis
CAATATATTTATATTATTAATTTAGTAACAAAACCGAAATAACCGAACTATTTTGGTAGAAAACCGAACCAGAAGAAAATGATTCGGATATCAGATTATATATTTTAAAAACGAAAACCGAAATAAAAATCGAAACCGAACAGACCGATGAACAACCTTATTTATTTTTCATTGAAAAAAGAGAAGAAAAAAAAGAATAAAGTTTTACTCTGTGCTAGTATCCCATATTGCAAAATGAAAGTAACTTCTTGCTTTATTAATTTTTCTTTTAAAAGTGCTAACTTATTATTATTATTTTTTTACTATCAATTTTCATGGAAAATTCCTCACTCCATTTTTACAAGTTTTCAAATTTATATAAACTTTTACATTTTAATCATCAATTTTTGTAAACTCGGTGGCTTTATTTATTCAAAATAATTAAATTACCAAATAAATCAAGCTTATGGGTGTCAATTCG
>NW_027351741.1:0-460 GCF_012295235.1 Primulina huaijiensis
AATATAAAAGTTCTTACCTTGTAGCTTGAAACTTAGTAGGAGAAGTTAGGAAATTCAATGAAATCCTTGACCTTGAAATAGAGAATTGAAGGAAAGAAAACCTTAAGGGAAAGGGTTTGAATCGACGAAAGAGAAAGGAGAATGGTATGAAATGGATAGAAGAGCCTAGAAATAAGATTATAAGCCTTCATTTCCCCCAAAAACGTGTTTAAAAATAGCAATTTTCGCACAACTAGCACAGCGGCGCTGCCCAGCAGCGCTGCAGTGCCAGGCCTTTGGCCTAGGCACTGCTCTGCGCGCCCAGGCAACGCTGCGGCGCTGTTCCCTGCACCAAAATACACCCCAACACAACTTATATCAAACTTTTTCCAATACCAATGAAATTAGCATCCTAATACATCCTCAATTCATCCAATAAACCATCACAACAATCCATTTCCATAAGCAACACTAACCATAA
>NW_027351742.1:0-460 GCF_012295235.1 Primulina huaijiensis
TAGGATATAATTCATTGAATGACGCAATCAGCCATAATATTCACGAATATCGCTTTTATTTTTTAAACTTGTTATAATTGAATCTCGAACTCAAAACACGTTTTGAATTTTGAAGTTTCAAAAACTACATCGTTAGGATTTCAATTTTAATCTTGTATATATTGAGGTGTGATATTTTTAAACTTGTATATTTCGCTGAATCAATTATATATAGTCATGTAATTATGTTTAAGTGGTCAATTTTAGTCATTTTCATCTTACGTCATGTAATTAAATGAATAATATAATTGTTGGTTTCATGTCGATTAAAAAAATTTTCGTCACAATATGTGTGTTTAATAACATGATCGTAAAAAATTAACAATGATATTAATATAATTTGTTGAAGTTTTAATCAAATATAACAATCTACACTAGATGATCTCGATCACAAGAACAATTGCATCAAGTTAAAAAAAGA
>NW_027351743.1:0-460 GCF_012295235.1 Primulina huaijiensis
GATGGCTTAACGGAATTGGAGACATTGATTGGGTTCAGTAGTAAGCTCTTTGATACTAACCATCTCCTCCAATTAACCAACCTCCAACGTTTTGATGGGATTGTTCATGATTTAGAAAGCCTTTCCGTGGTTGTTGATCACATCACTAAACTCAAGGATCATCTTCGGGAGGCAAGATTAAAAATTAATGTGAGGGATGATTTGAGTTCCGAACAAGGTTCACAAGTCATTGATTCGTTAATGTATTACCCACTCAATTCTTTGTCAATTAATGGGAAATTGAGGAGATTGCCGACTTGGGACCCTCAGTTACTCCAGAATCTTGGTTACTTGAAGCTTTCTGGTAGTGAAATTGTGGAAGATCCGATGGAAACACTACAACGTCTTCCCACGCTACGAACTCTTCTGTTAGGCTATGACGCATTTGTTGGCACAGAAATGGTTTGTGGGAGTAAAGGAT
>NW_027351744.1:0-460 GCF_012295235.1 Primulina huaijiensis
CTAAAACAAAGAACTACATTAAAACAGTATATAAGGAAGCAATACAATGTCAAAACTGGAGTAACAAAAACAAATTTTCAGTCAACTCCTTTACAGTTGTTGTCTGTAGATGTCTCCAACAATCACAGCAACACGTGGATTCAGCACTCTTAGATCACCAGCAACCTTGTAGATTATTTTTTTCTAAAGTTTATGGCGCGCAAAAGTACAATAATATGTATGTGCTTTTGTGTAAATCATCCTTTTATATGAGATGAATCCTTTTATTTATAACCCTATGGTTTATCAAGAAGGAAATATATACAATATAGAAAGCAAGAGTTTTATTAAAAATAAATTCTATTTAAACAAAGATTCCATATCACAAAAAACATAGCATAATTATCACATTAATTATCATATTATCTAGAAAGATAAAACGATAATTAAATATTCAAAATCATATCATCAAGGAAAAATT
>NW_027351745.1:0-460 GCF_012295235.1 Primulina huaijiensis
ACTCATGAGAAGTGAGTTTGAGATGTTGTTCAGCAGGAGTATCAATTGGTTTTGCTCCCAGAATGCCAGCTTCAGCAATAAGATCCAAGGCATACTTACGCTGATTCAAAAAAATTCCAGCGGTGGAACGTGCTATTTCAATGCCCAAGAAATATTTCAATGGTCCAAGGTCCCGAAGCTCAAGCTTAGAATGTAAAAACTTCTTCAAAGCAGTAATGGCATCTACGCTACTACCAGTAATGACGATATCATCAACATAAACCACTAAAAGGGTGGTGGCGTGATCATCATGATGGATGAATAAGGAATGATCATGGTGCGATTGTGCAAAACCTGCTTCAAGCATTACAGTAGCAAATTTTTGATTCCACTGGCGGGAGGCCTGCTTCAACCCGTAGAGTGACTTGCGAAGACGGCAAACCTTATTCTCCCCTTGAACATGATAGCCAAGGGGAAGGTG
>NW_027351746.1:0-460 GCF_012295235.1 Primulina huaijiensis
TAAATTGTTTTCCTCTAGCCCTAAACTGCTCTCTTATGTTGCCACAGAGACCGCCACTATTACCCTGTCTGAACTGCTGTCGATACTATGGCTGTTTGGACCGTTGCATATATTGAGAACAGCTCTGTCGAATGATCCCAGTTTAATTTCCCTTGGCTCTGTCAAGAGCTTCAGCAAAAGTTTTATGCCTTCCAGTATTAACCAAGGTAAAGATATCAAGGTTAAGACCATGATCGGCCTTATCTTCCTCATCGGATGCTACATGAGGTGCAAATCTTGGTAAATTAGAGAACTTAGCAACATAGACTTCAACATTAAGATTTACCTGCTTTAAATTCGCAAACTCGGCTCCCCTATCTTTTTGTAAGAGATACGAAAGAAATGCTGATAAAATTCAGATTTAAAGATACCTAGATAACAATCGTACCTCGACCCTCTAAAGCTTTCTTGGTCATGATCC
>NW_027351747.1:0-460 GCF_012295235.1 Primulina huaijiensis
TAATGCTCAAGATAAAATTATCCATTCCATTTTCGAAAATCTTGGAACAAAATATTATCATGATAAAGTCTAAAATCCTTGATTTTACATGTTTCCTCTTCATTTCATTTGTTCCCTGATTTTGTTTGAGAAAATATAGATAAAAAATATATAATGTTGAGATTTGGAAATGATTATTTAATTAGAATTATATGAATGCATGGATTTGAAATTCAAAATGTTACATTTTGAAGATCTACTTAAAATTTTGGAAAAAAAAATTTCAAACTCATCTCTTCCTTCTAAACTACATATAATAATATTTTTACGATTATGGATGACAGTAGGTAGGGTTTGAGTATGATTTTATGCCTCCATCTACATCCTCATTTATTGTATCTACCACTGGCGGAGCCAGCATAAGCCCAGTGTGGGCACCGGCCCACACTGGAAAAAAAATATTTATATGTTTTTATATATA
>NW_027351748.1:0-460 GCF_012295235.1 Primulina huaijiensis
CTATCATGACAATGATGCGGAACAAGGGGGTTGAGATTACCTATTTACAAATCTGACCTTTTATATCAGTTAAGCTCATGGATGCCACCGAGCCAGCTACTGGAAAGCAGGCTAATTAAAGCTCGAGTTTATCAGTTCGAGTTTCAATATTCCAGACGAGTACTCGATCTCGAGATATAATTGGTATTTAATTTTTTAGATTTAAAAAATTATGTTAATTACACTTATGGTTGTGCGTGATAGTAGAGAAGATCCATCTGATAATTGTAAGGAATCTAGTAGACTACAGTAGTGTTTATAAATGCTTTAAAAAAATTGATTATGAACTTTTCTTTTTCAAAGTATTGCAATGCTTTGAAAAAATTGATTATGGATTTTTTTACGAAGATTTATCCTTCACAAATTTGCAAAACTACACTAGTAGAAAAATCGCTTTTTACTTCGCGTATTCAATGAAGTA
>NW_027351749.1:0-460 GCF_012295235.1 Primulina huaijiensis
ATTAAGTTTTCAAATTTTGGTTTTGGTACATTAATTTTTAATTTTCTGCTATTTTGCCTCAAATGCATGCTGACGTGTCAACTAAAAATACTGACGTGACAACTAAAACTGCTGGCGTTACATTGAAAATTGCTGACGTCGCGTCAGTATTTAGATCAAAATTTAAAAGTTAGTGTACCAAACTCAAAATTTGAAAAGAGTGGACGGCCGGACAAGTTAATGGACTAAAAAAATTATTTTTCAATATTGATTCTCAGGTAGAACAGAGGGTCACATTCGTTCTCTTTTTGAAAAATAAGCGTGACCATATTCAAAATGGCGGCAACCAAAAAACATCATATATTCCTTGTTCTTCCTTCCATATCTTATCTTTGAACATCTATAATGTCTTTGAATTGTTCAATCAACTCTTATTTATCTCCCAATTCGCCAACCATTTCCTACTTTTTTATTAGGCAAA
>NW_027351750.1:0-460 GCF_012295235.1 Primulina huaijiensis
ATGGAAAGAAAAGTGTGGTGTCCTACTTCAGAATATTTGGCTGCATATATTTTATTCATGGTAATGGCAAAAATATTTGAAAACTTTTGATGCTAAATCTGCGGAAGGAATATTTCTGGGTTATTCATCAGTCAGCAAAGCTTACAGAGTTTTTAATAAGCATACTTTAAATGTTGAAAAATTGATTCATATAGTATTTGATGAATTTGCACTTACTGATAAGCCGACTGACCCAGTTTAGCTAACTGATCGCTTTACATAAATCAGTTTGAAGGATGATAGTGATGAATAAGTTCACATCAATTGAAATATCCTTCAAACAGCAGAACTAGAGATAGTGGATCAAACAGTTGAACAAGAAAATATTTCTAACACTCAATTGGTGGAGCAACGCGATGATATTCAAATACCAACGGAAGCTGTTGCAACTGAAACTGATGTTCAGTTACAAACTGAACCA
>NW_027351751.1:0-461 GCF_012295235.1 Primulina huaijiensis
AAGACATATTCGGAGTCAACTGCAGAGGTTCATAATTCAGTACATATGAAGGATTCGACATGTATTTTTGTAGCATCGAGATATGGAACACATTATGCACTCCGGCCAACATCAGTGACAACGCCACTCTATAAGCTAATGTTACAATCTTCTCTAGCACCTCCAACAGTCCTATGAACCACAAACTGAGTTTTCCTTTCTTACCAAATCACATAACACCCTTCATTGGTGCTACTTTCACAAACACGCGATCACCTACTGCAAATTCAAGATCCTTTCGCCGCTTATCAACTTAGCTTTTCTGGCGGCTTTGAGCAGTCTTCATCGTATCTCGGATTTTGACTACTAGCTCTTCTGTCTGCTTGATCAATTCCGGGCTTGCCTAACTCTCCTCTTTCACCAAACTAGTCCTAATATATCGGTGATCTACATTTTCTCCCATAAAGTGCCTCGTAAGGAGC
>NW_027351752.1:0-461 GCF_012295235.1 Primulina huaijiensis
AAGAAGCGCCTGCTTCACATATGGTCCGAATGACTTCTGTATAATCGACCCCCTCTTATAGAAATACACTGTACTCGTCACAGTCGAAGCTGGGCATCTGATAGATCATGTTAATTGTTCGAGAGTCAAACGACACCAATTCACCTCTCACCAAAACTTTGGACTCGTCATGACATATCCGGAGGTTTGCATAGAATTCTCGCACTACCAAGATAACGGCATCCAAAGGGGGTTGAGCAAATTCAATCCATTCTCTTCGTTCCAGTTCCTCCACAATAACACCACATTGAACCGACAAGTTAAATCCCCGTTCCGGGATGATGGATCTAATCATAAAACTCTCATAGACTTGTTGAGCCTCCTCATTCCAAAACCTATGAGCATCAAAACAAGAGGAAGAAGAAGCACCTTTTTTTGATTTCTTTTTCGGAGCCATGTAATTCAATAATTCAAAGCTCACA
>NW_027351753.1:0-461 GCF_012295235.1 Primulina huaijiensis
TGTATGGTATGATATCTACTCGACCTGATGTTGCATATGCACTGATTGTTGCAAGCAGATATCAGTCGAATCCTGGATCACTGCATTGGAAAGCAGTAAAAGACACTCTTAAGCACTTGAGAATAACTAAGAATTTGTTCTTGGTATACGGGAGTGAAGAACTAAAATTGGAAGCCTACACTGACTCTAGCTTCCAATCAGATGTGGACGATTCGAAACCGACCTCTGAACTCGTATTCAAGCTCAATGGTGGTGATGTCTCTTGGAAGAGTTCCAAGAAAGACATCACAGCGGATTGAACTTCTGAGGTCGAATACATAGCTGCATCGGCTGTAGTAAAGGAGGGTGTTCGGATGAGAAGTTTCTTCCAAGAATTGGGTGTCATTTCTCAAACAGTTGATCCAGTCCTAGTCTACTGTGACAACACCGGTGTCGTTGCACAAGCGAAGGAACCGAGGTCT
>NW_027351754.1:0-461 GCF_012295235.1 Primulina huaijiensis
CCTTTTAAATCTAAATATATGAGTAAATTAAATTAAAAGGGTTCATTTTTTCTTTCAATAGTTTAGAAAGACGATTTTGTTCGTTTTGCTTCAACAAAAATTTCTCATTGTTAAAACTAAATTTCAGTCAACTTCATGTATATACTAATAACAAACATCATGACATTTAATATAAGAAACTACATATTAATGAGCTCAAATAATTAGAATTTTTTTTATAATGCTCACTCCTTCGACATGTTCAATAAATGTCTTCGGAGGTACATCGAATAAAGTTACCTGATTTCAATTAAGAAAGATAGCCACTCTGTTAGAATGCACGTATGTTTATATTATGATATAAAGATTTGTTGATTGAAAGTAGTGACATACATATATGACATTCGTTTCCAATTTAAGCTTATCTCTATTTAACATTCCGATGTATATTTTTTGGATGATCATACGACGGCATAGTTATC
>NW_027351755.1:0-461 GCF_012295235.1 Primulina huaijiensis
ATCATATTTAGATAAGATATAATAATCATTTTAAAAAAATGGCTTTTACCATATTTGTTAATCATAATTTGGAATAAACAGAATTAAATATAGTTTTCTATAAATAAGATTAATTTTAATATCTATACTATTTTTTAATATATTATTATCTGATACATATAGTTAAAAATTTGAGTGACGGAATTAAATTTTGCACAAGCTAATTATAATAAGAATATTAAATTTCTTTAAATTTTAATTAATTCTTTAGTTAATTATATTATGATACGGTACAATAATAATTCAGACTAATATTCTTTAATTAATATTATTTAAAATTAGTATTTTTTATAGTTAATATTAATTAGTTTCATATATTATTTAAAAATGTTATTGAATCAATTAATCTTATTAGTATTTGCTTAATGTAATATTAATACCAAAACTAAATGCTTTTTTTAGTATTTATTTATTATTCGTTA
>NW_027351756.1:0-461 GCF_012295235.1 Primulina huaijiensis
AGTCAGGAACAACCTTAGAAACAAACGGGACAGCAGTACGCAAAGCATCTTCAACCAAACCAACTCGACCGAGTTGACTCGGTGAGCCGACCGAGTTCACCGGTGAGTCAACTTTCGGAGAGCAGTCGTTGGCCGGCGACGAAAAGGAGAAGCAGGAACCGGCCATAACACTGTCGGAACCGGCCGTAAAAGGAGAGACTCGGGCAAAACTCGGCGGCGAATGCGATTGAAAACTCATAAATTGGGCGTTTTTGATTGATCCATCATTTTCTGAAATTGAAGACATCATTGTGTTACCCATGACTGAAGGAACAAACTGTGAAGATGAATGGATAATTGGAGGTCGAACGGCCGAGGAATTTGAAAAAGAATCCGTCGCACATAGTGTAGGTGGACTGAAATTCGTAGATCTGAAATTCCGGCCACATTCGGACACCGATGGGAGCAAGGTTTGAGGCGTT
>NW_027351757.1:0-461 GCF_012295235.1 Primulina huaijiensis
ATAGGGTGCAAACACAATTTTTTTATAATTACTGAATCAAATAAAAATATGGTAGTGGGATTTATCAATCCATTTCCTAAAAAGGCCTACTTATCAGGCTAATTAAGGTATGCATGACGGCAGCAGTGACATATTATATTTGGATTAAATCGACGTGGCTACAAAATAAGTGAATTAAGATGGTGGATAATTGCCAAGAAAATGCACTAAAATGTACTTGTCCTTGAAAATCTATTTAGATAATTTTATATTTATTATTTGCATGGCAGAAATTAAGCCACGCGTTTGTCGACGCTTTCATTTTTATAATTTCGATTTTATTTTTTTAAAAAAAATATTATTTACTGTTTTATTGATAATTATTTTTAAAAAAAAGCTCAAAATGATGGTTGTATTAGTAAAAATAACAAATACATAATATGTTAAATAAATAACTCATACCGTCAATATATCAAAAAATT
>NW_027351758.1:0-461 GCF_012295235.1 Primulina huaijiensis
ACCAATTCAACTGAAAGAGTGAAATCAGTTCAACTGACGAGTCAATCGATGTCACCAGCACAACTGAAGATTGGTTCAGATGACTAGTTAGGAGAATCAGTTGCAGATCTAGACAAGCTTATCTATGTGGATTCCAGCTACGCACAACGATACAAAAGCAGCTGTATGATCAAAGTACAATAATAGACATTGCAGCAACACTTAAAGACAAAATGTTCCAAGATAGATGTCAGAAAATTCGAGACACAAATTTCAAGGAACACATTCAAGCTGCAATGGATACAATTATTGAGTTTTACTGTACGATCAGTTTTCCTCCTATAAATAGAATATCAGTGAAGACCAATAAATAGAACAAGTATGTGTCAAGAAGAGAGGAAACACTTCAACGTTTTATCAGAATAGTATAGAAGCCTTATTTCTCTCAGTGTGTGAGAACACCTTCGTGTGGTATTCATTGT
>NW_027351759.1:0-462 GCF_012295235.1 Primulina huaijiensis
GTAAAGATATCCTATGTGGTCTGATGAGTTAATAGTGCAAAGAATCTCTGGTCGGAGTAAGACATGTGCAGTATGTAAATGTGTTTCCTCAGTTGCGCATACCATGACGCTATTACTCAAATATAAATCGCATTGCTATTGAATTCATATACAAATCTCGATATACCAATTGTTGCAGACTCGATCGTGATATATGTGTTGAAGGGACCGTACTGTACGTCAACCATGACTAAAGGTTCTTGCAGGCACTATCAGTGTTATCTAGGGGATCATGGGACGATACAACTAGACGCTCTTACCATGATCCGATGGGTTCAATCAGAAATGAATTCTGACATTCTTGATCAAGATGTTGATGAAATAAATGGGATTAACTAGGGTAAACCCAAAAAAGAATAAATGTTATTCTGAATCACTTGGAGATGTGAACCCACGGCTAGCTGTATCTCTGAACCATTGAGG
>NW_027351760.1:0-462 GCF_012295235.1 Primulina huaijiensis
TGCTATTTTGTTGGAGAGATCGAGCCTCCGAACTTTGTGGTCTTTTTTAGAATTTAACGAACAAGGATTTGGTGAAGATGTGGGATGTGGCTCTGAAGATATTTTAGCCACATCAATAATTTACATGCTGCAGCTCGTGGGCTTTAGTCACAGCTTGCTTCCGTCAGCAGTTGCTGCACTTTTTTTTCTAGTCCTTTCTGATTCCTCATCAGGTACGGGTTACTTTTCCGTGTTATCTTGTTTCTTTTCGTCATTACGTATGCAAGATTTCTTCTAAAACAAAGATTGATTATAGAAGTCTATAATCGATAATTTCATTTTTTTTCTCGATGTCTACACACCCTCATTTAATGAATCTATCATCTTGATCATTGAATGAACTCATTTTCATATCATGTTTCGTATTGCATCGCTTAATGTCTCTTTTTAACCATTATTATATAGGATCGGAGTTGTTGGATG
>NW_027351761.1:0-462 GCF_012295235.1 Primulina huaijiensis
AACGATTTTCTTAAACTGTGGCTATATATTTAGCGACAGTTTTGCTTAAATTTAGCGACAGTTTTATTAAAACTGTCGCAATTTTTAAATTAACGACGATTTAATAAAAAAATGTCACTATTTTTGCTTAAGCGACGGTTTATTAAACAACCGTCGCTAATAGCGACGGTTTTCATTAGCGACGGTTTAATAAATGTTTAATAAAAAAACCGTCGCTATTACCAGAAACCGTCGCAAGTCGCAAATTGTCTACAAATATCCGCGTTTTCGGTCTATTTTCCTCCACTTCAGAACACTTATAATATTTCTCTCTTAGACGATTTGAGCTTCGATTTAGGGTAAGTTTTTTCGCTTCAATATTTGGTAAATTTTTAAGTGTTAGCTTAGATCATGAATATTGTTAGCATAATATTGTAATTTTTTTTAGATTTATTAAATTATAAAAGTAATTTTTTTTATTTT
>NW_027351762.1:0-462 GCF_012295235.1 Primulina huaijiensis
CACTTGAACCTAGGTTGATTCTTTTCCATCATCTAATATGTTGATCCAGAAACTTTGCTTCACGATTTGCATCATGTAATGCACCATTCCATGATTATAGCCATGAGCTTCGATGATATTAGATGGCTATATCTTCATATAGCGACACAAATTAAATTAAAAGCTTACATGTGTTGAAGATGGCAACATAGTGATTACAACATCACATTCTTCTGCGACTTCAAAAGGTGAATTTTTTGTAAGAATGCCATTGTCAGAGTATTTCTTCATGACATCAAGGTTTCTGTGCCAAATATAGAGTAGAAAAGATCGTGTTATAAGATTCATGTGATCCCAAGAACTGATCGCTTTCTTTCGTTTATAAAACAAAGTCCATAGATTGAGAGAAGTAGGAAGGATCAAGAAAAAGGTCCCATGTTATACATGAATACTGCAACAAGGATGGAAATATAGAGATGAATA
>NW_027351763.1:0-462 GCF_012295235.1 Primulina huaijiensis
TCAAATCTGGAGGAAGGGTACCACAAGACAAAAAATTTGCAATATTAGCAAACCAAGGAAGCACAGAGTTTACCTCGAATAGTTTCTCATCCGGAAATGTTTCTTTTATAGCCCCCTCTTCTTTCTTCTCCTCCAGCTCAAGTCTCGACAAATGGTCAGCCACTTGATTCTCACTTTCTTTCTTATCTTTGACCTCGAAGTCAAATTCTTGTCGTAGCAAAATCCACCTTATCAAGCATGGTTTTACACCCTTCTTGGCGAATAGTAGCGAATAGCTGTATGGTCAGTAAAAACAATTACCTTTGTGCCAATCAAATAGGACCTGAATTTGTCGAAGGCAAACACTACTGCAAGCATCTCTTTCTCAGTCGTGGTGTAATTTTGTTGTGCGGCATCCATTGTGCGGCTTGCGTAGTGAATTGCCCTAAACATCTTTTCCCTTCTTTGGCCTAAGACAGCGCC
>NW_027351764.1:0-462 GCF_012295235.1 Primulina huaijiensis
GTAATTCAAATAAATTATGAACGGTAGAGATCGGTTTGGAAGTCGTTTTAACCTGTTCATGGACGAAAAACCGTAGATATGTTATTCTCGTCTGGAATCTGAGCAGTTTTCTTACGAAGGCTATCAACGAAAATTAACCGTTGAATTTGGCTGCAATTTGGATATGTTATTCAAAACATATAAAAGCATATTCTGAACGGTGAAGGTCAGATTCTGAGCACTTGAGCGAGAGGAATCATTTTTTGAACTTGGACATAACTTTGATGAATGAAGCAGAATTTTGGAGAAGAAATTTTGAAAATATAGAGAGAAAACTCGAAAATTGAGGTATAAAGTTTGAATGAAAACTTCTCTTATTTATAGAGGGGTGGTAAAAATCTTATCATAATTCGATTGATATCCTTCCCTAATTTGGATATGCTCCTTCCATAATTTCGAGATAATCCTTCCATAAATATTGAT
>NW_027351765.1:0-462 GCF_012295235.1 Primulina huaijiensis
CAAGATGGGATATAAACTGAAAATTGAGTATACTGCCATGGATAAAGGCCAACATGAAACACAAATTGAGGTGGAGACCAACAATAACTTTCCTCAATAAGAAGCTGATGGTCTCATTGAAACTCAGATACAGACAGCAGAAAATGATCCACCAAACCATGAACTTCAAACTTATACCTTAGCCAAAGACAGAACAAGAAGAGAAGTGAGACCCCCACAAAGATATGCTCATGCGGACCTGACATGGTATGCTCTCACTGTAGCTAAAAAGGTGGAGTTTTCTGAGCCATCAAACTATGAAGAAGCTGTCACATGCAAAGACAAAGAAAATTGGCAAGCTGCCATGGATGAAGAAATAAATTCTCTCATGAAAAACAACACATGGCAGCTAGTAGATAGACCAAAGGGACAAAGAGTACTTGGGTGTAAATGGATATACAAACTAAAGGAAGGCTTGCCAGG
>NW_027351766.1:0-462 GCF_012295235.1 Primulina huaijiensis
ACTGACAGTTGCCTTGACTGAAGATTAATGCGAAGATAATCAAGGACAACTGAACCAGCTGAACTGAACTACGCAGACAACTGAAAACTGATCAGTCGCTACAATCAGTTGTAAGCTTATCAGCTATTGTTTTTTAGCTGATCCTTCAACTGAACACGTCAAGAATAAATACGTTCAACCGAAAACAGTACAAAACAGACTGCAACTAATAGTGGGAGTGACGCATTTCAGAAAAAGATGCAGTGTACGAATGTCAGAGGAATGATGACATGGCAAACAACGGATCAAAAAGATTCAAAATATATTAATTGTTACCGTTGAAAGAGAAGTCTATAAATAGCAGAGAAGAGCAACTAAAAATACAAAACTCACGAATTACTTGCAATCACTCTGCTGAAATTATACCAAGATTCAAAACTCACACTTATCGTATTTATTGATAGCAATCAGGCTATACTTCGA
>NW_027351767.1:0-462 GCF_012295235.1 Primulina huaijiensis
TTAACATCAAATATCCACTAACTTAATTTTGATAAAATTTAAAAAAAACTTAACTTTGTCTATTTCTGCGAGACATGCCCATAATCCTCATGCTCTTGTGGTGGAGATGTCATCTTCAGTAAGAGAAACAATAAGAATTGTTCCATTTACTGGATGATCCTTGATGATTTTCTGGACATTCATATCTGGCCTCTTGAGCTTGATGAAATGTAAAGTCTCATGTGAGCCTTTCCTAACTGGTTCTGGTGCTACTCTAAAGAAGTATAACTCCAAAATAGTTGACATTCACCCATATTTCATGAACAGCTTCCTAGATCTATCTTGGTAGTGCGGATATTTCTGGGAAACCGAGTGTTGTGGCAAAGATCAAGACAAGAACCTGAAATTCATACCATGATTTGACTTACTTAGGATGGACATTAGGTTTCATTTACATCATTGGATATTTTCATGCTATATCAA
>NW_027351768.1:0-462 GCF_012295235.1 Primulina huaijiensis
CAATTTCAAACATAAATATATAATATGGTGTGATGATGAGTAAAAAGATAATATGGCGTGCCTTTGCGTATTATACGCACAAAAACGTTGGCGATTGAAGAACGACGATGACGAGACGATGACTTGATTTTTCCCTTGAATTTTCGGAAGTTCCCTTGATGAATATGATGTGTGTGTGTCGTGTGACATGAGGGAAGAGTTTAAATTGCTTGGGGAAAGTGGGCGTGAGTTTTCCATGGGTTATGGGGTAGATTAGCACTTTAAATAGTTAAGTAACTCACTAATCAAAGCCTTGGCCCATTAACAAAGTTAATTAGGCTCAATAGCCCATTAGCGCTTAATTAAAAATATTAAAATAATTTTGTTTAATAAAGTTTATGAATTTATTATACGGGTTGCCAAAATGTTCGTATTTTCGTTGAAAATCCAACACCGATAAAATTTACGTCCCGGCGTATAAAA
>NW_027351769.1:0-462 GCF_012295235.1 Primulina huaijiensis
AAGGTGGAATTTCAGCCCATACTCTTATTGTGCATTTTGGGGAAGCTGAATGGAAAGAAAGAGATTTTACAGATGATAGTTCTTTCCTAGAAATCTTGAGCATATGTAAAAAGTTCATTGACATATATTTTATTGGTTTCAAAGTCACGGATGGGGATGGTCAGACTTTGAGAAATGATAAAGATTTATTGGCTTTGTTGAAAGAACATGAGTACGTGGAGAACATAGAAACTTATGTAGATGTGAATGAAACTGCCCAACCATTGCTCTTCAAACTACCTGAAGGCAATCCAACATCTGGTAGCGTTAATAAAGAGTTATTTATTTTGAGTTTTTCTTGTTTTTCTTTATCATTGATTTATTTTCTTTAAATTTGTACATATTATATCCCAATCCCAAGAGTTCTAAAAGTGAGATATACTAAAATATTGGGTGATTATAAGACAAATGAGAAAGTCATTG
>NW_027351770.1:0-463 GCF_012295235.1 Primulina huaijiensis
CATGGCCAACCAAGTTCCAGCTTTCATTCTCAATGCGATGGCTATAGACTTTACATCAGTCCTACCCATTAAGGACGAAGATATCAAGGATGTATTTCTGAAACTAGAAGCAGCCGGAAAAAGGACATTTCTGGGATTTTCATCCCAAGAAATCTATCCCAAAGAGATTTAGGACTTCTATGCCAACAGTTTCGTCTTTACTGACGGAAAGATCACCACTACCGTCAACAGTCAACTGCTGATTGTTGAAGAAGACTCTTTCTGCAATCCTTTCAATCTGCCAACTGATGGCTTAGCAAACATCTCTAACGTGAAGATTTTTGATGTTGAGGAGATGCAGTCTCTTCTATCTTCTGATGGACGAAAAATCAAAGTTTCTGATCCAAAGAAAGAACTGAAGCCAGAGATTCAGTTGCTGGCTGACATAGTGGCCAAGGGGCTACTTGCCAAGGTTGGATCATTT
>NW_027351771.1:0-566 GCF_012295235.1 Primulina huaijiensis
ATCCAAGTACAATACAATCTAAATCAATCTCGTGACCCTCAAACTTTAGTATACAATGCCTAACGGAAGTCACAGATACAAGACCACTTCCCAACGGAGAAGAAATAGACACTACAGCAGACAAGGACTCGACAGGTAAAGCATGCATCAACGAAAAACGCTCAGATATAAAAGTATGAGATGCACCGGTGTCTATCAACACATAATCAAGATAACCGCAAAGAAAACAGTTACCTGCAATCACATCATCTGGCGCATCTTGGGCCTGCTCTTCTGTCAGTGCAAATACTCGAGCCTGTTGTCTGGGAGGTTGGCTCATTGTCTGGCCACCTCTGGCTCGGGATTGGGTCTGTGCAGGTGGCGGCTGAAAGGAGTGAACAGATGAAGCTTGCCTCTCAGGCTGAGCTACTGAGCCAGATGCTCCTACACTCTGAGTTTGTTGTGCCCCTCTCTGTGGACAGACCCTGGCAAAGTGTCTCTGCTGTCTACAGATATTACATCGGCCCGTCACACCTTGACAATGCTCTGTCTCATGTCTGCCTCCACAAGAACTGCAATAAACACCT
>NW_027351772.1:0-463 GCF_012295235.1 Primulina huaijiensis
TTAAAGAAATAAAAAAATGGGAAACAAATTCTATCAATGTTAAGTCGGAAGAAAAAGTCATTATCGTAATAAAAAAATGAAATGAAATGAATTTATAATTTTTTAAAAATTAGTAATGCAATTAAATTTTGTAATTAAATCTGAACCAAGTTCTTCCTCACAGAAAGAGATCTACGCCATCGGTAGGCGTGAAAATAAGTGATTGACATAAAAGAATTTAAACTCTAACTTGCTAGACCTTTAGGCCTAAAATATAAATCTATATGTCAATTAGCAAGTGCATATGCAGATCATGACTTAAGCTAGAGATGTTTATAATATTATATTATATATAAGAGTTGTGGTGTAGAGAATATTTCTGACAAAGCAAAGAATGTTGAGGCTCAGGCTTAGGGGTGTCAAAATAAGAAACGACTCATCAACTCGAAAAAAATCAGGTTTAGTGTTGGGGTTTTTTGGGCTC
>NW_027351773.1:0-463 GCF_012295235.1 Primulina huaijiensis
GCGTTCGAAGGGTGATGGCGCGGGTGTGAGAGGGCTGGGTGGTGAGGCCAGTGTATGTGGGAGCGTGCGGTTGCCAGGCGATGGAGAGCTGGTGAAAGAATGACAGAGGAAATTCTGTATGAGAAAAGTGAGAATGAAGTGAGGAGGGAACCTATATTTATAAGGAAACCCCATACAAAATATTTTCTTTCAGAGCAAGATTACGATTTGATTTGTGTCAAATTTTTGGAAACTGACGAGCGGTAGGAAGAAAATGCATAACTCGCACCTGGTAAACTTGGACAACACAATTAATCAAACTTTGAACCTACGATTTAGTTCGACTGGGGAAGGGGAGACTGGTGATACCACATAGATGTGCCCACTACCCCTGGCTCATCCCTAGCCCAAATGGAAGATAGACCCATCAAGGGCCCATGTATTCTCCTATAAATATCAGGTTTGAGTGTTTAATGCATTCATT
>NW_027351774.1:0-463 GCF_012295235.1 Primulina huaijiensis
TAGCTACCATTCGAGTAAGGCTAATATGGTTGCGGACGCTTTGAGCAGGAAGCATGCAGTGATTGCTCATCTGTCAGTGCAGAGACCGCTATAGGATGAGATTCAGAGATTTGAGCTTGCAGTTTATGCCAGGGGTGAGGCCCAAATCTTGCTACTCTTCCGGACAGGACAGACTTATGACGAGTAGTTACAGAAGAGGAGACAGAGGGATGAGGCTAAGGGCCAGAGACTGTATACAATTGTGTACGGCATGGTCAAATATAGGGACCGCCTATGGGTTCCTGACAGTGATTCCCTTATAGCAAATATCTTGAGTGAGGCCCACAGCACCCCGTATTCCATCCATCCAAGGAGTACAAAGATGTAAAGGATCTACATACTCTGTATTGGTGGCCGGACATGAAGCGAGATATTCTACGATTCATCTCCGAGTGTTTGACTTGTCAACAGGTCAAGGCAGAGC
>NW_027351775.1:0-463 GCF_012295235.1 Primulina huaijiensis
ATTTGCAATGATATCCGGAACGAGCATGGCTGCCCCTCATATAGCAGGAATCGCTGCTCTTTTGAAGCAGAACCACCCTCACTGGAGTCCTGCCGCAATAAAATCAGCCTTGATGACTACAGCGACGACCATTGACAGAGCGGAGAGACCCTTAGAAGCCCTACAATATTCTGGATCTGAAAGTATATCTTTTGTCGCTGCAACGCCTTTTGATTATGGAGGTGGCCAGGTTAATCCCCGAGGAGCTTTAAATCCTGGACTGATCTTTGACGCAGGTAAGCAACGTGCTTCCTCTTCACCCATTTTATCGATCAAAAGAGATCAGGTAGTTGAACTATCTTGTTCTAGTTAAAATGAGCTTTCATTCGTTGAACGGGAGTCAAAATTCATTTTTACCCAAGTCTTTGATAGTGCTTAGCTATGCTCAACCAAGGGTTGCTGGACAGTTTGTTTGCTGATAATC
>NW_027351776.1:0-464 GCF_012295235.1 Primulina huaijiensis
ACCAAAGCAAATTTGAAAGGTTCTGCCAGGGAAGAAATTACCTCTTCCGGGAATAGGATACCCAGTTTTCCATTCCGAAGAGTGGGCACAGGCATGTCATTCATGGAATTGTGCAACTCATTAAAACTTTTCTTGGCTGTCCGAGGGGACGGTGGAGTCAGGATATCACGAAATGACACAGTAAGCGGAATAGGATCACGCGTACCTGGTTTGACCATTTCAGCACTAGGGTTGACTGCCGAGTTTACTCGAGCAACTCGGATGTTAGACTCGGCCGAGTTGACTCGTGAGTCACCTACCGGAGCACCACCTTGGAACGGCGACGGAGAGTAGATTCCAGAACCGGGACCAATTTGAGCAGAATCAGTCGTTGGAGGGGTCGATTTAACCAAAGAAGAAGGAGAAATTCGATTTTGCCCTAGAAATTGGGGGTTTCCGACTGGTGGCCGGAAACCAGAAATTGA